>NC_044565.1:14882424-14914223 GCF_007565055.1 Rhinopithecus roxellana | reverse complement strand
AGACAGATCAACGAGACAGAAAGTTAACAAGGATATCCAGGAATTGAACTCATCTCTGCACCAAGCGGACCTAATAGACATCTATAGAACTCTCCACCCCAAATCAACAGAATATACATTCTTCTCAGCACCACCATCGCACTTATTCCAAAATTGACCACATAATTGGAAGTTAAAGCACTCCTCAGCAAATGTAAAAGAACAGAAATTATAACAAACTGTCTCTCAGACCACAGTGCAATCAAACTAGAACTCAGGGACTAAGAAACTCAATCAAAACCGCTCAACTACATGGAAACTGAACAACCTGACTCCTGAATGACTACTGGGTACATAACGAAATGAAAGCGGAAATAAAGATGTTCTTTGAAACCAATGAGAACAAAGATACAACATACCAGAATCTCTGGGACACATTTAAAGCAGTGTGTAGAGGGAAATTTATAGCACTAAATGCCCACAAGAGAAGCAGGAAGGAAAGATCTAAAATTGACACTCTAACATCACAATTAAAAGAACTAGAGAGGCAAGAGCAATCACATTCAAAAGCTAGCAGAAGGCAAGAAATAACTAAGATCAGAGCAGAACTGAAGGAGATAGAGACACAAAAAACCCTTCCAAAAATCAATGAATCCAGGAGTTGGTTTTTTGAAAAGATCAACAAAATTGACAGACCGCTAGCAAGGCTAATAAAGAAAAAAAGAGAGAGGAATTCAAATAGATGCAATAAAAAATGATAAAGGGGATATCACCACTGACCCCACAGAAATACAAACTACCATCAGAGAATACTATAAACGCCTCTACGCCAAATCAACTAGAAAATCTAGAAGAAATGGATAATTTCCTGGACACTATACACTCTCCAAGGGCTAAACCAGGAAGAAGTTGAATCCCTGAAATAGACCAATAGCAGGCTCTGAAATTGAGGCAACAATTAATAGCCCTACCCACCAAAAAAAGTCCAGGACCAGATGGATTCACAGCTGAATTCTACCAGAGGTACAAGGAGGAGCTGGTACCATTCCTTCTGAAAACTATTCCAATCAATAGAAAAAGAGGGAATCCTCCCTAACTCATTTTATGAGGCCAACATCATCCTGATACCAAAGCCTGGCAGAGACACAACAAAAAAAGAGAATTTTAGACCAATATCCCTGATGAACATTGATGCAAAAATCCTCAATAAAATACTGGCAAACCGGATTCAGCAGCACATCAAAAAGCTTATCCACCATGATCAAGTGGGCTTCATCCCTGGGATGCAAGGCTGGTTCAACATTCGCAAATCAATAAACGTAATCCAGCATATAAACAGAACCAAAGACAAGAACCACATGATTGTCTCAATAGATGCAGAAAAGGCTTTTGACAAAATTCA
This sequence comes from Rhinopithecus roxellana, assembly GCF_007565055.1. Lineage (NCBI taxonomy): Eukaryota > Metazoa > Chordata > Mammalia > Primates > Cercopithecidae > Rhinopithecus > Rhinopithecus roxellana. The sequence continues at coordinate 14,912,842 of NC_044565.1, read as the reverse complement.
ACAGCCCTTCATGCTAAAAACGCTCAATAAATTCGGTATTGATGGAACGTACCTCAAAATAATAAGAGCTATTTATGACAAACCCACAGCTAATATCATCCTGAATGGGCAAAAACTGGAAAAATTCCCTTTGAAAACTGGCACAAGACAGGGATGCCCTCTCTCACCACTCCTATTCAACATAGTGTTGGAAGTTCTGGCTAGGGCAATCAGGCAAGAGAAAGAAATCAAGGGTATCCAGTTAGGAAAAGAAGAAGTCAAATTGTCCCTGTTTGCAGATGACATGATTGCATATTTAGAAAACCCCATCGTCTCAGCCCAAAATCTCCTTAAGCTGATAAGCAACTTCAGCAAAGTCTCAGGATACAAAATTAATGTGCAAAAATCACAAGCATTCTTATACACCAGCAACAGACAAGCAGAGAGCCAAATCAGGAATGAACTTCCATTCACAATTGCTTCAAAGAGAATAAAATACCTAGGAATCCAGCTTACAAGGGATGTAAAGGACCTCTTCAAGGAGAAACTACAAACCACTGCTCAGTGAAATCAAAGAGGACACAAACAAATGGAAGAACATACCATGCTCATGGATAGGAAGAATCAATATCGTGAAAATGGCCATACTCCCCCAAGGTTATTTATAGATTCAATGCCATCCCCATCAAGCTACCAATGAGTTTCTTCACAGAATTGGAAAAAACTGCTTTAAAGTTCATATGGAACCAAAAAAGAGCCCGCATTGCCAAGACAATCCTAAGTCAAAAGGACAAAGCTGGAGGCGTCACGCTACCTGACTTCAAACTATACTACAAGGCTACAGTAACCAAAACAGCATGGTACTGGTACCAAAACAGAGATATAGACCAATGGAACAGAACAGAGTCCTCAGAAATAATACCCGCACATCTACAGCCATCTGATCTTTGACAAACCTGAGAGAAACAAGAAATGGGGAAAGGATTCCCTATTTAATAATGGTGCTGGGAAAATTGGCTAGCCATAAGTAGAAAGCTGAAACTGGATCCTTTCCTTACCCCTTATACGAAGATTAATTCAAGATGGATTAGAGACTTAAATGTTAGACCTAATACCATAAAAACCCTAGAAGAAAATCTAGGTAGTACCATTCAGGACATAGGCATGGGCAAGGACTTCATGTCTAAAACACCAAAAGCAACGGCAGCAAAAGCCATAATTGACAAATGGGATCTAATTAAACTAAAGAGCTTTTGCACAGCAAAAGAAACTACCATCAGAGTGAACAGGCAACCTACAGAATGGGAGAAAATTTTTGCAACCTACTCATCTGACAAAGGGCTAATATCCAGAATCTACAAAGAACTCAAACAAATATACGAGAAAAAAACAAACAACCCCATCAAAAAGTGGGGAAAGGATATGAACAGACATTTCTCAAAAGAAGATATTCATACAGCCAACAGACACATGAAAAATGCTCATCATCACTGGCCATCAGAGAAATGCAAATCAAAACCACAATGAGATACCATCTCACACCAGTTAGAATGGCAATCATTAAGAAGTCAGGAAACAACAGGTGTTGGAGAGGATGTGGAGAAATAGGAACACTTTTACACTGTTCGTGGGATTGTAAACTAGTTCAACCATTATGGAAAACAGTATGGCAATTCCTCAAGGATCTAGAACTAGATGTACCATATGACCCAGCCATCCCACTACTGGGTATATACCCAAAGGATTATAAATTAGTCTACTACAAAGACACATGTACACGTATGTTTATTGCGGCACTATTCACAATAGCAAAGACTTGGAATCAACCCAAATGTCCATCTGTGACAGACTGGATTAAGAAAATGTGGCACATATACACCATGGAATACTATGCAGCCATAAAAAAGGATGAGTTTGCGTCCTTTGTAGGGACATGGATGCAGCTGGAAACCATCATTCTTAGCAAACTATCACAAGAAGAGAAAACCAAACACCGCATGTTCTCACTCATAGGTGGGAACTGAACAATGAGATCACTTGGACTCGGGAAGGGGAACATCACACACTGGGGTCTGTCATGGGGAGGGGGGAGGGGGGAGGGGGGAGGAGGGAGGGATTGCATTAGGGAGTTATACATGATATAAATGATGAATTGATGGGTGCTGACGAGTTGATGGGTGCAGCACACCAACATGGCATAAGTATACATATGTAACAAACCTGCACGTTATGCACATGTACCCTAGAACTTAAAGTATAATAAAAATAAAAAAAATAAAAAAAAAAAAAAAAAAAAAAAAGAAAGAAGCGTTCTTAGAAACCTTCTTGGTGATGTGTGAATTCATCTCACAGAGTTTCACTTCTGTTTCCTGGAACAGTCCAATAACACTTTCTTTGAGGAAACTGAGAAGGGCTACTTTCCATCGCATTGAGGCCTACGCTGATAAAGGAAATATCATCAGTGCAAAACGTGAAAGAAGCTTTCTGAGAAAATTCTTTGTGATCTGTGAATATACCTCACAGAGTTACAACTTAGTACTCATGAAGCAGTTTGCTAACAGTCTTTTCGTGGAATCTGCAAAGCAATATTTGCGAGCCCATTGCGGCCCAATGTGAAAAAGGAACTATCCTCAGATAATAACTAGAGAAAAGCTTTCTGAGAGATTGCTTTCGGATGTGTGACATCATCACACAGAGTTCCACCCTTTCCTTCTTGGAACAGTTTGCTAACACTGTTGTCGTGGATTCTGCAAAGTGATATTTTGGAGTCCATTGTGGGCTATTGTCAAAAAGTAAATAAATTCAGATAAAAACTAGAAAGAAGCCTTCAGTGAAAATGGACATCGATGTATGAAGGAAACTCACAGAGTTACACGTTTCTCTTCAGTGATCAGTTTGCTAACACAGTTTTCTTGAAATCTGCACTGGGATATTCTTTAGCGCAATGAAGCTTACGGTGACAAAGGAAATAACCTCAGATGGAAACTAGAAAGAAGTTTTCCTGGAAATTTCTTTTTGATGTGTGAATTCATCTCACAGAATTTCACTTAGGTTTCCTGGAACAGTGCATTAACACTGTCTTTGAGGAACCTGAGAAGGGCTGTTTTCCATCACATTGAGGCCTACGCAGATAAAGGAAATATCATCAGTTCAAAACGTGAAAGAAGCTTTTTGAGAAACTTCTTTATGATCTGTGAATTCACCTCACTGAGTTACAACTTATTCCTCATGAAGCAGTTTGCTAAAAACCTTTTCCTGGAATCTCCAAAGTGATATTTGGGAGCCATTGGGGCCTATTGTGAAAAAAGAAATACCCTCAGAAAATAACTAGAGAGAAGCTTTCTGGGAGATTGCTTTCTGATGTGTGACTTCATCACACAGAGTTCCACCCTTCCCTTCTCGGAACAGTTTGCTAACACTATTGTCGTGGATTCTGCAAGGTGATATTTGGGAGCTCATTGAGTGCTATGGTGAAAAAGAAATCTCTTCAGATAAAAAGTGGAAAGAAGCCTTCTGGGAAAATGCACTTCGATGTATGAATGCAACTCACAGAGTTACACGTTTCTCTTCACTGATCAGTTTGCTAACACAGTTTTCTTGAAATCTGCAATGGGATACTTCTTACTGCAATGAAGCTTATGATGACAAAGGAAATATCCTCCCATGGAAAGTAGAAAGAAGCTTTCTTAGCAACATCTTGGTGATGTGTGAGTTCATCTCACAGAGTTACACTTATGTTTCCTGGAACAGTCCATTAACACTGTCTTTGAGGAACCTGAGTAAGGCTGCTGTCCATCGCATTGAGGCCTACTGCTGATAAAGGAAATATCATCAGTTCAACACGTGAAAGAAGCTTTCTGAGAAACTTCTTTGTGATCTGTGAATTCATCTCACAGAGTTACATCTTCGTCCTCAAGAAGCTGTTTGCTGACAGTTTTCTCTTGGAATCTGCAAAGTGACATTTGGGGGCCCATTGGGGCCCATGGTGAAAAAGGAAATATCTTCAGATAATAACCAGAGAGAAGCTTTCTGAGAAATTGCTTTCTGATGTGTGATTTCTTCACACAGAGTTCCACACTTCCCTTCTTGGAACACTTTGCTTACACTGTTGTCGTGGATTCTGCAAAGTGATTTTTGGGAGCTCATTGAGGGCTATGGTGAAAAAGGAAATCTCTTCAGATAAAAAGTGGAAAGAAGCCTTCTTGGAAAATGCACTTCGATGTATGAATGCAACTCACAGAGTTACACGTTTCTCTTCAGTGATCAGTTTGCTAACACAGTTTTCTTGATATCTGCATTGGGATGCTTCTTAGCACAATGAAGCTTTCGGTGACAAAGGAAATATCCTCAGATGAAAACTTGAAAGAAGCTTTCTTAGAAACTTCTTGGTGATGTGTGACTTCATGTCACAGAGTTACACTTGTGTTTCATGGAACAGTCCATTAACACTGTCTTTGAGGAACCTGAGAAGAGCTACTTTCCATCGCATTGAGGCCTACGCTGATAAAGGAAATATCATCAGTTCAACACGTGAAAGAAGCTTTCTGAGAAACTTCCTTGTGATCTGTGAATTCATCTCACACAGTTACAACGTAGTCCTCATGAAGCAGTGTGCTAACAGTATTTCGTGGAATCTGCAAAGTGATATTGCGAGCCCTATGGGGCCCAATGTGAAAAAGAAATATCCTCCGATAATAACTCGAGAAAAGCTTTCTGAGAGATTGCTTTCGGATGTGTGACTCTATCACACAGAGTTCCACCCTTTCCTTCCTGGAACAGTTTGCTAACACTGTTGTCGTGGATTCTGCAAAGTGATATTTGGGAGCTCATTGAGGGCTATGGTAAAAAAGGAAATATCTTCAGATAAAAAGTGGAAAGAAGCCTTCTGGGAAAATCCACTTCGATGTATGAATGCAACTCAAAGAGTTACACGTTTCTCTTCAGTGATCAGTCTGCTAACACAGTTTTCTTGAAATGTGCAATGGGATGTCTCTTAGCGCAATGAAGCTTACGGTGAAAAAGGAAATATCCTCAGATGAAAACTAGAGAGAAGTTTTCTTAGAAACTTCTTGGTGATTTGTGAATTCATCTCACAGAGTTACACTTACGTTTCCTGGAACAGTCCATTAACACTGTCTTTGAGGAACCTGAGAAGGGGTACTTTACATCGCATGGAGACCTACGCTGATAAAGGAAATATCATCAGTTGAAAACGTGAAAGAAGCTTTCTGAGAAACTGCTTTGTGATCTGTGAATTCATCTCACAGAGTTACAACTTACTCTTCATGAAGTATTTTGCTAACACTCTTTTCGTAGAAACTGTAAAGTGATATTTGGGAGCCAATTGAGGCCCATTGTGAAAAAGGAAATATCCTCACAGAATAACTAGAGAGAGGCTTTCTGAGAGATTGCTTTCTGCTGTGTGACTTCATCACACAGAGTTCCACCCGTCCCTTCTTGGAACAGTTTGCTAACACTGTTGTCGTGGATTCTGCAAAGGTATATTTGGGAGCTCATTGAGGGCTATGGTGAAAAAGGAAATATCCTCAGATCAAAACTGGAAAGAAGACTTCTGAGAAACTGCATTGCCGTGAGTGAATGCAACTCACAGAGTTACACGATTCTCTTCAGTGATCAGTTTGCTAACCAAGTTTTCTGGAAATCTGCCATGGGATACCTCTTAGCGCAATGAAGCTTACAGTGAGAAATGAAATACCCTCAGATGAAAATTAGAAAGAAGCTCTCTTAGAAAATTCTTGGTGATGTGTGAATTCATCTCTCAGAGTTACACTTATCTTTCATGGAGCAGTCCGTTAACACTGTCTTTGATTAACCTGAGAAGGGCTTCCTTGGATTGCTTTGAGGCCTACGCTGATAAAGGAAATTTCATCCGTTCAAAACGTGAAAGAAGCTTTCTGAGAAACTACTTGCTGATCTGTGAGTTCATCTCACAGACTTGTAACTTAGACTTCAGGAACCAGTTTGCTAACACTCTTTTCGTGGAATCTGGAAAGTGATATTTGGGAGCCCATATGGGCCCATGGTGAAAAAGGAAATATTCTCACATAATAACTAGAGAGAAGCTTTCTGAGAGATTGCTTTCTGATGTGTGACTTAATCACACAGAGTTCCACCCTTCCCTTCTTGGAACAGTTTGCTAACACTCTTGTCGTGGATTCTGCAAAGCTATATTTGGGACCTCATTGAGGGCTATGGTGAAAAAGGAAATATCCTCACATAATAACTAAAGAGAAGCTTTCTGAGAAACTGCATTGCCATGTGTGAATGCAACTCACAGAGTTACACGTTTCTCTTCAGTGATCAGTTTGTTAACACAGTTTTCTGGTTATCCGCAAATAGATACTTCATAGCGCAAAGAACCTTACGGTGACAAAGGAAATATCCACAGATGAAAACTGGAAAGAAGCTTTCTTAGAAACGTTTTGGTGATGTGTGAATTCATCTAACAGAGTTACACTTATATTTCGAGGAGCAGTCCATTAACACTGTCTTTGAGGAAGCTGAGAAGGGCTTCCTTGAATCACTTTGAGGCCTACGCTGATAAAGGAAATTTCATCCGTTCAAAACGTGAAAGAAGCTTTCTGAGAAACTTCCTTTTGTTCTGTGATTTCATCTCAAAGAATTGTAATGTAGATTTTAAGAAGTAGTTTGCTAACACTCTTTTCATGGAATCTGGAAAGTGATATTTGGGAGCCCTTAGGGGCCATGGTGAAAAAAGAAATATCCTCACATAATAACTAGAGAGAAGCTTTCTGAGAGAATGCCTTCTGATGTGTGACTTCATCACACAGAGTTCCACCCGTCCCTTCTTGGAACAGTTTGCTAACACTGTTGTCGTGGATTCTGCAAAGCTATATTTGGGAGCTCATTGAGGGCTATAGTGAAAAAGGAAATATCCACATATCAAAACTGGAAAGAAGCCTTCTGAGAAACTGCACGGCCATGAGTGAATGCAACTCCCAGAGTTACATGTTTCTCTTCAGTGATCAGTTTGCTAATTAACTATTGTGGAAATCTGCTATGGGATGCCTGTTAGCGCAAAGAAGTTTACGGTGACAAAGCAAATATCCTCAGATGAAAACTAGAAAGAAGCTTTCTGAGAAAATTCTTGGTGATGTGTGAATTCACCTCACATAGTTAGACATATGTTTCGTGGAGCAGTGCATTAACACTGTCTTTGAGGAATCTGAAAAGGGCTTCTTTGGATCACATTGAGGTCTACGCTGATAAAGGAAATTTCATCCATTCAAAAAGTGAAAGAAGCTTTCTGAGAAACTTCTTTCTGATCTGTGAGTTCATCTTACAGACTTATAAGTTAGACTTCAGGAAGCAGTTTTCTAACACTCTTTTCATGGAATCTGTAAAGTGATATTTTGGAGCCCATGGGGTCCATGGTGAAATAGGAAATATCCTCACATAATAATTAGAGAGAAGCTTTCTGAGAGATTGCTTTCTGATGTGTGACTTCATCACACGGAGTTCCACCCTTCCCTTCTTGGCACAGTTTGCTAACACTGTTGTCGTGGATTCTGCAAAGGTATATTTGGGAGTTCATTGAGGGCTATGGTGAAAAAGGAAATATCCTCACATAATAACTAAAGAGAAGCTTTCTGAGAAACTGCATTGCCATGTGTGAATGCAACTGACAGAGTTACACGTTTCTCTTCAGTGATCAGTTTGTTAACACAGTTTTCTGGAAATCCGCAAATAGATACTTCATAGCGCAATGAACCTTATGGTGACAAAGGAAATATCCACAGATGAAAACTGGAAAGAAGCTTTCTTAGAAACATTTTGGTGATGTGTGAATTCATCTAACAGAGTTACACTTATATTTCGAGGAGCAGTCCATTAACACTGTCTTTGAGGAACCTGAGAAGGGCTTCCTTGAATCACTTTGAGGCCTACGCTGATAAAGGAAATTTCATCCGTTCAAAACGTGAAAGAATCTTTCTGAGAAACTTCCTTCTGATCTGTGATTTCATCTCAAAGAATTGTAATGTAGATTTTAAGAAGTAGTTTGCTAACACTCTTTTCGTGGGATCTGGAAAGTGATATTTGGGAGCCCATAGGGGCCCTTGGTGAAAAAGGAAATATCTTCACGTAATAACTAGAGAGAAGCTTTCTGAGAGATTGCTTTCTGATGTGTGACTTCATCACACAGAGTTCCACCCTTCCCTTGTTGGAACAGGTTGCTAACACTGTTGTCCTGGATTCTGCAAAGTTATATTTGGGAGCTCATTTCTGCTATGTTGAAAAAGGAAATATCCTCAGATCAAAAATGGAAAGAAGCCTTCTGAGAAAATGCATTACAATGAGTGAATGCTTCTGACAGAGCTACAAGTTTCTCTTCAGTGATCAGTTTGCTAACTAAGTTTTCTGAAAATCTGCAGTGGGATACCTCTTAGCGCAATGAAGCTTACGGTGAGAAAGGAAATATCCTCAGATGAAAACTAAAAGAAGCTTTCTTAGAAACTTCTTGGTGATGTGTGAATTCCTCTCACAGAGTTACACTTATGTTTCGTAGAGCATCTCATTAACACTCTCTTTGAGGAAGATGAGAAGGGCTTCTTTGGATCGCATTGAGGTCTACGCTGATAAAGAAAATTTCATCCGTTCAAAACCTGAAAGAAGCTTTCCGAGAAACGTCTTCCTGATCTGTGAGTTCATCTCACAGACTTATAAATTAGACTTCCGGAAGCAGTTTGCTAACACTCTTTTCGTGGAATCTGGAAAGTGATATTTGGGAGCCCATAGGGGCCCATGGTGCAAAAGGAAGTATCCTCACACAATAACTAGAGAGAAGCTTTCTGAGAGATTGCTTTCTGATGTGTGACTTCATCACACAGAATTCCACCCTTCCCTTCTTGGAACAGTTTGCTAACACTGTTGTCGTGGATTCTACAAAGGTATATTTGGCAGCTATTTGAGGGCTATGGTGAAAAAGGAAATATCCTCAGTTCAAAACTGGAAAGAAGCCTTCTGAGAAACTGCATTGCCATGAGTGAATGCAACTCACAGAGTTACACGTTTCTCTTCAGTGATCAGTTTGCTAACTAAGTGTTCTGAAAATCTGCAATGGGATATCTCTTAGCGCAATGCAGCTTACGGTGACAAAGGAAATATCCTCAGAGGAAAACTCGAAAGAAGATTTCTTAGAAACTTCTTGGTGATGTGTGAATTCATCTCATAGAGTTACACTTATCTTTCGTGGAGCAGTCCATTAACACTGTCTTTGAGGGACCTGAGAAGGGCTTCTTTGGATCGCATTGAGGTCTACGTTGATAAAGGAAATTTCATCCGTTCAAAATGTGAATGAAACTTTCTGAGAAACGTCTTCCTGTTCTGTGAGTTCATCTCACAGACTTATAAATTAGACTTCCGGAAGCAGTTTGCTAACACTCTTTTCGTGGAATCTGGAAAGTGATATTTGGGAGCCCATAGGGGCCCATGGTGCAAAAGGAAATATCCTCACATAATAACTAGAGAGAAGCTTTCTGAAGGATTGCTTTCTGATGTGTGACTTCATCACACAGAGTCCCACCCTTCCCTTCTTGGAACAGTTTGCTAACACTGTTGTCATGGATTCTGTAAAGGTATATTTGGCAGGCCATTGAGGGCTATGGTGAGAAAGGAAATATCCTCAGATCAAAACTGGAAAGAAGCCTTCTGAGAAACTGCATTGCCATGTGTGAATGCGACTCACAGAGTTACACGTTTCTCTTCAGTGATCAGTTTGCTAACTAAGTTTTCTGGAAATCTGCTATTTGATACCTCTTAGCGCAATGAAGCTTACGGTGAGAAAGGAAATATCCTCAGATGAAAACCAGAAAGAAGCTATTTAGAAACATCTTGGTGATGTGTGAATTCATCTCACATTGTTACACTTATGTTTCGTGGAGCAGTCCATTTCAACTGTCTTTCAGAAACCTGAGAAGGGCTTATTGGTATCGCATTGAGGTGTATGCTGATAAAGGAAATTTCATCCGTTCAAAACGTGAAAGGAGCTTTCTAAGAAACTTCGTTCTGATCTGTGAGTTCATCTCAGAGACTTATAACTTAGACTTCAGAAGCAGTTTGCTAACACTCTCTTCGTGGAATCTGGAAAGTGATATTTGGGAGCCCATGGGGGCCCATGGTGAAAAAGGAAATATTCTCACATAATAACTAGAGAGAAGCTTTCTGAGAGATTGCTTTCTGATGTGTGACTTCATCACACAGAGTTCCACCCTACCCTTCTTGGAAGAGTTTGCTAACACTGTTGTCGTGGATTCTGCAAAGGTATATTTGGGAGCTCATTGAGGGCTATTGTGAAAAGGAAATATCCTCACATAATAACTAAAGAGAACCTTTCTGAGAAACTGCATTGTCATGTGTGAATGCAACTCACAGAGCTACACGTTTCTCTTCAGTGATCTGTTTGATAACACAGTTTTCTGGAAATCTGCAGTTAGATCCTTCATAGCTCAATGAACCTTACGGTGACAAAGGAAATATCCACAGATGAAAACTAGAAAGAAGCTTTCTTAGAAACTTCTTGGTGATGTGTGAATTGATCTCACAGAGTTACACTTATGTTTCCTGGAGCAGTCCATTAACACTGTCTATGAGGAAGTTGAGTCGGGCTTCCTTGGATCTCTTTGAGGCCTTCGCTGATAAAGGAAATTTCAACCGTACAAAACGTGAAAGAAGCTTTCTGAGAAACTTCTTTCTGATCTGTGAGTTCATCTCACAGACTTATAACTTAGACTTCAGGAAGCAGTTTGCTAACACTCTTTTCGTGGAATCTGGAAAGTGATATTTGGGAGCCCATAGGGGCCCATGGTAAAAAAGGAAATATCCTCACATAATAACTAGACAGAAGCTTTCTGAGATATTGCTTTCTGATGTGTGACTTCATCACACAGAGTTTCACCCTTCCCTTCTTGGAACAGTTTGCTAACACTGTTGTCGAGGATTCTGCAAAGGTATACTTGGGAGCTCATTGAGGGCTATGGTGTAAAATCAAATATCCTAACATAATAACTAAGAGAAGCTTTCTGAGAAACTGCATTGCCATTTGTGAATGCAAATCACAGAGTTACACGTTTCTCTTCAGTGATCAGTTTGTTAATACTGTTTTCTGGAAACCTGCAATTATATACTTCATAGCGCAATGAACCTTACTGTGACAAAGGAAATATCCACAGATGAAACTAGAAAGAAGTTTTCTGAGAAACTTCCTGGTGATGTGTGAATTCATCTCACAGAGTTACACTTATGTTTCGTGGAGAAGTCCATTAACACTGTCTTTGAGGAACGTCAGAAAGGCTTCCTTGGATCGCTTTGAGGCCTACACTGAAAAAGGAAATTTCTTCCGTTCAAAACGTAAAGGAAGTTTTCTGAGAAACTTCTTCCTGATATGTGAGTTCATCTCAAAGACTTATAACTTAAACGTCAGGAAGCAGTTTGCTAACACTCTTTTCGTGGAATCTGGAAAGTGATATTTGGGAGCCCATAGGGGCCCATGGTGAAAAAGGAAATCTCCTCACATAATAACTAGAGAGAAGAGTTCTGAGATATTGCTTTCTGATGTGTGACTTCATCACACAGAGTTCCACCCTTTCCTTCTTGGAACAGATTGCTAACACTGTTGTCGTGGATTCTGCAAAGGTACATTTGGGAGCTCATTGACGGCTGTGGTGAAAAAGGAAATATCCTCAGATCAAAAGTGGAAAGAAGCCTTCTGAGAAACTGCATTGCTATGAGTGAATGCTACTCACAGAGATACACGTTTCTCTTCAGTGATCAGTTTGCTAAATAAGTTTTCTGGAAATCTGCAATTAGATAGTTCATAGCGCTATGAAGCTTACGGTGAAAAAGGAAATATCCTCAGATGAAAACTAGAAAGAATCTTTCTTACAAACTTCTTGGTGATGTGTGATTTCATCTCACATAGTTACACTTATGTTTCGTGGAGCAGTCCATTAACACTCTCTTTGAGGAACCTGAGAAGGGCTTCCTTGGATCGCATTGAGGCCTACTCTGATAAAGAAATTTCATCCGTTCCAAACGTGAAAGAAGCTTTCTGAGAAACTTCTTTCTGATCTGTGAGTTCATCTCACAAACTTATAACTTAGACTTCAGGAAGCAGTTTGCTAACACTCTTATCGTGGAATCTGGAAAGTGACATTTGGGAGCCCATAGGGACCCATGGTGAAAAAAGGAAATGTCCTCACATAATAACTAGAGAAGAGCTTTCTGAGAGATTGCTTTCTGATTTGTAACTTCATTACACAGAGTTCCACCCTTCCCTTCTTGGAACAGCTTGCTAACACTGTTGTCGTGGATTCTGCAATGGTATATTTGGGAGCTCTTTGAGGGCTATGGTGAAAAAGTTAATATCCTCACATAATAACTAAAGGGAAGCTCTCTGAGAAACTGCACTGCCATGTGTGAATGCAACTCACAGAGTTACACGTTTCTCTTCAGTGATCAGTATGTTAACACAGTTTTCTGGAAATCTGCAATTAGATACTTCATAGCGCAATGAACCTTACGGTGACAAAGGAAATATCCACAGATGAAAACTAGAAAGAATCTTTCTTAGAAACTTCTTGGTGATGTGTGAATTCATCTCACAGAGTTACACTTATGTTTCTTGTAACAGTCCATTGACACTGTCTTTGAGGAACCTGAGAAGGGCTTCCTTGGATCGCTTTGAGGCCTACGCTGAGAAAGGAAATTTCATCCGTTGAAAACGTGAAAGAAGCTTTCTGAGAAACTTCTTTCTGATCTGTGAGTTCATCTCACAGACTTATAACTTAGACTTCAGGAAGCAGTTTGCTAACACTCTTTTCGTGGAATCTGGAAAGTGATATTTGGGAGCCCTTAGGGCCCATGGTTAAAAAAGGAAATATCCTCACATAATAACTAGACAGAAGCTTTCTGAGAGATTTCTTTCTTATGTGTGACTTCAACACACAGAGTTCCACCCTTCCCTTCTTGGAACACTCTGCTAACACTGTTGTCGTGGATTCTCCAAAGGTACATGTGGGAGCTCATTGAGGGCTATGTTGAAAAAGGAAATATCCTCAGATCAAAACTGGAAAAAGTCTTCTGAGAAACTGCATGGCCATGAGTGAATGCAACTCACAGAGATACAGGTTTCTCTTCAGCAATCAGTTTGCTAACTAAGTTTACTGGAAATCTGCAATGGGATACCTCTTAGCGCAATGAAGCTTACGGTGACAAAGGAAATCTCCTCAGATGAAAACTAGAAAGAAGCTTTTTTAGAAACATCTTGGTGATGTGTGAATTCATCTCACATAGTTACACTTATGTTTCGTGGAGCAGTCCATTAACACTCTCTATAAGGAACCTGAGAAGGGCTTCCTTGGATCGCATTGAGGCCTAACCTGATAAAGAAATTTCATCCATTCAAATCGTGAAAGAAGCTTTCTGAGGAACTTCTTTCTGATCTGTGAGTTCATCTCACAGACCTATAACGTAGACTTCAGGAAACAGTTTGCTAACACTCTTGTCGTGGAATCTGGAAAGTGATGTTTGGGAGCCCATCGGGGCCCATGGTGAAAAAGGCAATATCCTCACATAATAACTAGAGAGAAGCTTTCTGAGAGATTGCTTTCAGATGTGTGACTTCATCACACAGAGTTCCACCCTTCCCTTCTTGGAACAGTTTGCTAACATTGTTGTCGTGGATTCTGCAAACGTATATTTGGGAGCTCATTGAGGGCTATGGCGAAAAAGTAAATATCCTCAGATCAAACCTGGAAAGAAGCTTTCTCAGAAACTGCATTGCCATGAGTGAATGCAACTCACAGAGTGACACGTTTCTCTTCAGTGATCAGTTTGCTAACTAAGTTTTCTGGAAATCTGCTATTTGATACCTCTTCGCGCAATGAAGCTTACGGTGAGAAAGGAAATATCCTCAGATGAAAACCAGAAAGAAGCTATTTAGAAACATCTTGGTGATGTGTGAATTCATCTCACATTGTTACACTTATGTTTCGTGGAGCAGTCCATTTCAACTGTCTTTCAGAAACCTGAGAAGGGCTTATTGGTATCGCATTGAGGTGTATGCTGATAAAGGAAATTTCATCCGTTCAAAACGTGAAAGGAGCTTTCTTAGCAACTTCGTTCTGATCTGTGAGTTCATCTCAGAGACTTATAGCTTAGACTTCAGAAGCAGTTTGCTAACACTCTCTTCGTGGAATCTGGAAAGTGATATTTGGGAGCCCATGGGGGCCCATGGTGAAAAAGGAAATATTCTCACATAATAACTGGAGAGAAGCTTTCTGAGAGATTGCTTTCTGATGTGTGACTTCATCACACAGAGTTCCACCCTACCCTTCTTGGAAGAGTTTGCTAACACTGTTGTCGTGGATTCTGCAAAGGTATATTTGGGAGCTCATTGAGGGCTATGGTGAAAAAAAAATATCCTCACATAATAACTAAAGAGAACCTTTTTGAGAAATTGCATTGTCATGTGTGAATGCAACTCACAGAGCTACACGTTTCTCTTCAGTGATCTGTTTGATAACACAGTTTTCTGGAAATCTGCAGTTAGATCCTTCATAGCTCAATGAACCCTACGGTGACAAAGGAAATATCCACAGATGAAAACTAGAAAGAAGCTTTCTTAGAAACTTCTTGGTGATGTGTGAATTGATCTCACAGAGTTACACTTATGTTTCCGGGAGCAGTCCATTAACACTGTCTATGAGGACGTTGAGTAGGGCTTAATTGGATCTCTTTGAGGCCTTCGCTGATAAAGGAAATTTCAACCGTACAAAACGTGAAAGAAGCTTTCTGAGAAACTTCTTTCTGATCTGTGAGTTCATCTCACAGACTTATAACTTAGACTTCAGGAAGCAGTTTGCTAACACTCTTTTCGTGGAATCTGGAAAGTGATATTTGGGAGCCCATAGGGGCCCATGGTAAAAAAGGAAATATCCTCACATAATAACTAGACAGAAGCTTTCTGAGATATTGCTTTCTGATGTGTGACTTCATCACACAGAGTTTCACCCTTCCCTTCTTGGAACAGTTTGCTAACACTGTTGTCGAGGATTCTGCAAAGGTATACTTGGGAGCTCATTGAGGGCTATGGTGTAAAATCATATATCCTAACATAATAACTAAGAGAAGCTTTCTGAGAAACTGCATTGCCATTTGTGAATGCAAATCACAGAGTTACACGTTTCTCTTCAGTGATCAGTTTGTTAATACTGTTTTCTGGAAACCTGCAATTATATAATTCATAGCGCAATGAACCTTACTGTGACAAAGGAAATATCCACAGATGAAACTAGAAAGAAGGTTTCTTAGAAACTTCTTGGTGATGTGTGAATTCATCTCACAGAGTTACACTTATGTTTCGTGGAGAAGTCCATTAACACTGTCTTTGAGGAACGTCAGAAAGGCTTCCTTGGATCGCTTTGAGGCCTACACTGATAAAGGAAATTTCATCCGTTCCAAACGTAAAGGAAGTTTTCTGAGAAACTTCTTTCTGATCTGTGAGTTCATCTCACAGACCTATAAATTAGACTTCAGGAAGCAGTTTGCTAACACCCTTTTCGTGGAATCTGGAATGTGATATTTGGGAGCCCATAGGGGCCCATGGTGAAAAAGGAAATATCCTCACATTATAACTAGAGAGAAGAGTTCTGAGAGATTGCTTTCTGATGTGTGACTTCATCACACAGAGTTCCACCCTTCCCTTCTTGGAACAGTTTGCTAACACTGTTGTCGTGGATTCTGCAAAGGTACATTTGGGAGCTCATTGAGGGCTATGGTGAAAAAGGAAATATCCTCACATAATAACTAAGGAGAAGCTTTCTGAGAAACTGCATTGCCATGTGTGAATGCAACTCACAGAGTTACACGTTTCTCTTCAGTGATCAGTTTGTTAACACAGTTTTCTGGAAATCTGCAAGTAGATACTTCATAGCGCAATGAACTTACGGTGACTAGGGAAATATCCACAGATGAAAACTAGAAAGAAGCTTTCTTAGAAACTTCTTGGTGATGTGTGAATTCATCTCACAGAGTTACACTTATGTTTCGTGGAGAAGTCCATTAACACTGTCTTTGAGGAACGTCAGAAAGGCTTCCTTGGATCGCTTTGAGGCCTACACTGATAAAGGAAATTTCATCCGTTCAAAACGTAAAGGAAGTTTTCTGAGAAACTTCTTCCTGATATGTGAGTTCATCTCAAAGACTTATAACTTAAACTTCAGGAAGCAGTTTGCTAACACTCTTTTCGTGGAATCTGGAAAGTGATATTTGGGAGCCCTTAGGGGCCCATGGTGAAAAAGGAAATATCCTCACATAATAACTAGAGAGAAGAGTTCTGAGATATTGCTTTCTGATGTGTGACTTCATCACACAGAGTTCCACCCTTCCCTTCTTGGAACAGTTTGCTAACACTGTTGTCGTGGATTCTGCAAAGGTACATTTGGGAGCTCATTGACGGTTGTGGTGAAAAAGGAAATATCCTCAGATCAAAAGTGGAAAGAAGCCTTCTGAGAAACTGCATTGCTATGAGTGAATGCTACTCACAGAGATACACGTTTCTCTTCAGTGATCAGTTTGCTAAATAAGTTTTCTGGAAATCTGCAATTAGATAGTTCATAGCGCTATGAAGCTTACGGTGAAAAAGGAAATATCCTCAGATGAAAACTAGAAAGAATCTTTCTTACAAACTTCTTGGTGATGTGTGATTTCATCTCACATAGTTACACTTATGTTTCGTGGAGCAGTCCATTAACACTCTCTTTGAGGAACCTGAGAAGGGCTTCCTTGGATCGCATTGAGGCCTACTCTGATAAAGAAATTTCATCCGTTCCAAACGTGAAAGAAGCTTTCTGAGAAACTTCTTTCTGATCTGTGAGTTCATCTCACAAACTTATAACTTAGACTTCAGGAAGCAGTTTGCTAACACTCTTATCGTGGAATCTGGAAAGTGACATTTGGGAGCCCATAGGGACCCATGGTGAAAAAAGGAAATGTCCTCACATAATAACTAGAGAAGAGCTTTCTGAGAGATTGCTTTCTGATGTGTGACTTCATTACACAGAGTTCCACCCTTCCCTTCTTGGAACAGTTTGCTAACACTGTTGTCGTGGATTCTGCAATGGTATATTTGGGAGCTCTTTGAGGGCTATGGTGAAAAAGTTAATATCCTCACATAATAACTAAAGGGAAGCTCTCTGAGAAACTGCACTGCCATGTGTGAATGCAACTCACAGAGTTACACGTTTCTCTTCAGTGATCAGTATGTTAACACAGTTTTCTGGAAATCTGCAATTAGATACTTCATAGCGCAATGAACCTTACGGTGACAAAGGAAATATCCACAGATGAAAACTAGAAAGAAGCTTTCTTAGAAACTTCTTGGTGATGTGTGAATTCATCTTACAGAGTTACACTTATGTTTCTTGTAAGCAGTCCATTAACACTGTCTTTGAGGAACCTGAGAAGGGCTTCCTTGGATCGCTTGAGGCCTACGCTGAGAAAGGAAATTTCATCCGTTCAAAACGTGAAAGAAGCTTTCTGAGAAACTTCTTTCTGATCTGTGAGTTCATTTCACGGACTTATAACGTAGACTTCAGGAAGTAGTTTGCTAACACTCTTTTCGTGGAATCTGGAAAGTGATATTTGGGAGCCCATAGGGGCCCATGGTTAAAAAGGAAATATCCTCACATAATAACTAGACAGAAGCTTTCTGAGAGATTTCTTTCTTATGTGTGACTTCAATCACACAGAGTTCCACCCTTCCCTTCTTGGAACACTTTGCTAACACTGTTGTCGTGGATTCTCCAAAGGTACATGTGGGAGCTCATTGAGGGCTATGTTGAAAAAGGAAATATCCTCAGATCAAAACTGGAAAGAAGTCTTCTGAGAAACTGCATTGCCATGAGTGAATGCAACTCACAGAGATACACGGTTTCTCTTCAGTAATCAGTTTGCTAACTAAGTTTACTGGAAATCTGCAATGGGATACCTCTTAGCGCAATGAAGCTTACGGTGACAAAGGAAATATCCTCAGATGAAAACTAGAAAGAAGCTTTTTTAGAAACATCTTGGTGATGTGTGAATTCATCTCACATAGTTACACTTATGTTTCGTGGAGCAGTCCATTAACACTCTCTTATAGGAACCTGAGAAGGGCTTCCTTGGATCGCATTGAGGCCTAACCTGATAAAGAAATTTCATCCATTCAAATCGTGAAAGAAGCTTTCTGAGAAACTTCTTTCTGATCTGTGAGTTCATCTCACAGACTTATAACGTAGACTTCAGGAAACAGTTTGCTAACCCTCTTGTCGTGGAATCTGGAAAGTGATGTTTGGGAGCCCATCGGGGCCCATGGTGAAAAAGGAAATATCCTCACATAATAACTAGAGAGAAGCTTTCTGAGAGATTGCTTTCTGATATGTGACTTCATCACACAGAGTTCCACACTTCCCTTCTTGGAACAGTTTGCTAACATTGTTGTCGTGGATTCTGCAAACGTATATTTGGGAGCTCATTGAGGGCTATGGCGAAAAAGTAAATATCCTCAGATCAAACCTGGAAAGAAGCTTTCTCAGAAACTGCATTGCCATGAGTGATTGCAACTCACAGAGTGACACGTTTCTCTTCAGTGATCAGTTTGCTAACTAAGTTTTCTGGAAATCTGCTATTTGATACCTCTTAGCGCAATGAAGCTTACGGTGAGAAAGGAAATATCCTCAGATGAAAACTAGAAAGAAGCTATTTAGAAACATCTTGGTGATGTGTGAATTCATCTCACATTGTTACACTTATGTTTCGTGGAGCAGTCCATTAACACTGTCTTTCAGAAACCTGAGAAGGGCTTATTGGTATCGCATTGAGGTGCTACTGCTGATAAAGGAAATTTCATCCGTTCAAAACGTGAAAGAAGCTTTCTTAGAAACTTCGTTCTGATCTGTGAGTTCATCTCAGAGACTTATAACTTAGACTTCAGAAGCAGTTTGCTAACACTCTCTTCGTGGAATCTGGAAAGTGATATTTGGGAGCCCATAGGGGGCCCATGGTGAAAAAGGAAATATTCTCACATAATAACTAGAGAGAAGCTTTCTGAGAGATTGCTTTCTGATGTGTGACTTCATCACACAGAGTTCCACCCTACCCTTCTTGGAAGAGTTTGCTAACACTGTTGTCGTGGATTCTGCAAAGGTATATTTGGGAGCTCATTGAGGGCTATGGTGAAAAAAAATATCCTCACATAATAACTAAAGAGAACCTTTTGAGAAACTGCATTGTCATGTGTGAATGCAACTCACAGAGCTACACGTTTCTCTTCAGTGATCTGTTTGATAACACAGTTTTCTGGAAATCTGCAGTTAGATCCTTCATAGCTCAATGAACCTACGGTGACAAAGGAAATATCCACAGATGAAAACTAGAAAGAAGCTTTCTTAGAAACTTCTTGGTGATGTGTGAATTGCATCTCACAGAGTTACACTTATGTTTCCGGGAGCAGTCCATTAACACTGTCTATTGAGGACGTTGAGTAGGGCTTCCTTGGATCTCTTTGAGGCCTTCGCTGATAAAGGAAATTTCAATCCGTTACAAAACGTGAAAGAAGCTTTCTGAGAAACTTCTTTCTGATCTGTGAGTTCATCTCACAGACTTATAACTTAGACTTCAGGAAGCAGTTTGCTAACACTCTTTTCGTGGAATCTGGAAAGTGATATTTGGGAGCCCATAGGGGCCCATGGTAAAAAGGAAATATCCTCACATAATAACTAGACAGAAGCTTTCTGAGATATTGCTTTCTGATGTGTGACTTCATCACACAGAGTTCACCCTTCCCTTCTTGGAACAGTTTGCTAACACTGTTGTCGTGGATTCTGCAAAGGTATATTTGGGAGCTCATTGAGGGCTATGGTGAAAAAGAAATATCCTCACATAATAACTAAGAGAAGCTTTCTGAGAAACTGCATTGCCATTTGTGAATGCAACTCACAGAGTTACACGTTTCTCTTCAGTGATCAGTTTGTTAACTAAGTTTTCTGGAAATCTGCAATTAGATACTTCATAGCGCAATGAACCTTACTGTGACAAAGGAAATATCCACAGATGAAACTAGAAAGAAGCTTTCTTAGAAACTTCTTGGTGATGTGTGAATTCATCTCACAGAGTTACACTTATGTTTCGTGGAGCAGTCCATTAACACTGTCTTTGAGGAACCTGAGAAGGGCTTCCTTGGATCGCTTTGAGGCCTACACTGATAAAGGAAATTTCATCCGTTCAAACGTGAAAGAAGCTTTCTGAGAAACTTCTTTCTGATCTGTGAGTTCATCTCACAGACTTATAAATTAGACTTCAGGAAGCAGTTTGCTAACACCCTTTTCGTGGAATCTGGAATGTGATATTTGGGAGCCCATAGGGGCCCATGGTGAAAAAGGAAATATCCTCACATTATAACTAGAGAGAAGAGTTCTGAGAGATTGCTTTCTGATGTGTGACTTCATCACACAGAGTTCCACCCTTCCCTTCTTGGAACAGTTTGCTAACACTGTTGTCGTGGATTCTGCAAAGGTACATTTGGGAGCTCATTGAGGGCTATGGTGAAAAAGGAAATATCCTCACATAATAACTAAGGAGAAGCTTTCTGAGAAACTGCATTGCCATGTGTGAATGCAACTCACAGAGTTGCACGTTTCTCTTCAGTGATCAGTTTGTTAACACAGTTTACTGGAAATCTGCAAGTAGATACTTCATAGCGCAATGAAACTTAAGGGGACTAAGGAAATATCCACACACGAAAACTAGAAAGTAGCTTTCTTAGAAACTTATTGGTGATGTGTGAATTCATCTCACAGAGTTACACTTATGTTTCGTGGAGCAGTCCATTAATATCGTCTTTGAGGAATCTGAGAAGGGCTTCCTTGGATCGCATTGAGGCCCTCGCTGATAACGGAAATTTCATCCGTTCAAAACGTGAAAGAAGCTTTCTGAGAAACTTCTTTCTGATCTGTGAGTTCATCTCACAGACTTATAACTTAGACTTCAGGAAGCAGTTTGCTAACACTCTTTTCGTGGAATCTGGAAAGTGATATTTGGGAGCCCATAGGGGCCCATGGTGAAAAAGGAAATATCCTCACATAATAACTAGAGAGAAGCTTTCTGAGAGATTGTTTTCTGATGTATGACTTCATCACACAGAGTTCCACACTTCCCTTCTTGGAACAGTTGGCTAACACTGTTTTCGTGGATTCTGCAAAGGTATATTTGGGAGCTCATTGAGGGCTATGCTGAAAAGAGGAAATATCCTCAGATCAAAACTGGAAGGAAGCCTTCTGAGAAACTGCATTGCCATGAGTGAATGCAACTCAAAGAGTTACAAGTTTCTCTTCAGTGATCAGTTAGCTAACTAAGTTTTCTGGAAATCTGCAGTTACATTCTTCATAGCGCAATGAACCTTACGGTGATAAAGGAAATATCCACAGATGAAAACTAGAAAGAAGCTGTCTTAGAAACTTCTTGGTGATGTGTGAATTTATCTCACAGAGTTACACTTATATTTCGTGGAGCAGTCCATTAACACTGTCTTTTAGGAAACTGAGAAGGGCTTCCTTCGATCTCCTTGAGGCCTACGCTGATAAAAGAAACTTCATCCGTTCAACACGTGAAAGAGGCTTTATGAGAAACTACTTTCTGATCTGTGAGTTCATCTCACAGACTTATAACTTGGACTTCAGGAAGTATTTTGCTAACACTCTTTTCGTGGAATCTGGAAAGTGTTACTTGGGAGCCCACAGGGGCCCACGGTGAAAAAGGAAATCTCCTCACATAATAACTAGAGAGAAGCTTTCTGAGAGATTGCTTTCTGGTGTTTGACTTCATCACACAGAGTTCCACGCTTCCCTTCTTGGAACAGTTGGCTAACACTGTTGTCGTGGATTCTACAAAGGTATATTTGGGAGCTCATTGAGGGCTATGGTGAGAAAGGAAATATCCTCAGATAATAACTGAAAGGAAGCCTTCTGAGAAACTGCATTGCCATGAGTGAATGCAACTCACAGAGTTACACGTTTCTCTTCAGTGATCAGTTTGATAACTAAGTTTCTGGAAATCTGCAATTAGATACTTCATAGCGCAATGAAGCCTTACGGTGACAAAGGAATTATCCACAGATGAAAACTAAAAAGAAGCTTTCTTAGAAACTTCTTGGTGATGTGTGAATTCATCTCACAGAGTTACACTTATGTTTCGTGGAGCAGTCCATTAACACTGTCTTTGAGGAACCTGAGAAGGGCTTCCTTGGATCTCCTTAAGGCCTACGCTGATAAAGGAAATTTCATCCGTTCAAAACGTGAAAGAAGCTTTCTGAGAAACTTCTTTGTGATCTGTGAGTTCATCTCTCAGACTTATAACTTAGACTTCAGGAAGTAGTTTGCTGACACTCTTTTTGTGGAATCTGGAAAGTGATATTTGGGAGCCCATAGGGGCCCATGGTGAAAAAGGAAATATCCTCACATAATAACTGGAGAGAAGCTTTCTGAGAGATTGCTTTCTGATGTGTGACTTCATCACACAGAGTTCCACCCTTCCCTTCTTGGAACAGTTTGCTAACACTGTTGTCGTGGATTCTTCAAAGGTATATTTGGGAGCTCATTGTGGGCTATGGTGAAAAAGGAAATATCCTCAGATCAAAACTGGAAAGAAGCCTTCTGAGAAACTGCATTGCCATTAGTGAATGCAACTCAGACAGTTACACGTTTCTCTTCAGTGATCAGTTTGCTAACTAAGTTTTCTGGAAATCTGCAATGGGATGCCTCTTAGCGCAATGAAGCTTACAGTGACAAAGGAAATATCCTCAGATGAAAACTAGAAAGAAGCTCTCATAGAAACTTCTTGGTGATGTGTGAATTCATCTCATATAGTTACACTTATGTTTCGTGGAGCAGTCCATTAACACTGTCTTTGAGGAGCCTGAGAAGGGCTTCTTTGGATCGCTTTGAGGTCTACGCTGATAAAGGAAATTTCATCCATTCAAAACGTGAAAGAATCTTTCTGAGAAACTTCTTTCTGATCTGTGAGTTCATCTCACAGACTTGTAACTTAGACTTCAGGAAGCAGTTTGCTAACACTCTTTTCGTGGAATCTGGAAATTGATATTTGTGAGCCCATAGGGGCCCATAGTGAAAAAGGAAATATCCTCACATAATAACTAGAGAGAAGCTTTCTGAGAGATTGCTTTCTGATGTGTGACTTCATCACACAGAGTTCCACCCTACCCTTCTTGGAAGAGTTTGCTAACACTGTTGTCGTGGATTCTGCAAAGGTATATTTGGGAGCTCATTGAGGGCTATTGTGAAAAGGAAATATCCTCACATAATAACTAAAGAGAACCTTTCTGAGAAACTGCATTGTCATGTGTGAATGCAACTCACAGAGCTACACGTTTCTCTTCAGTGATCTGTTTGATAACACAGTTTTCTGGAAATCTGCAGTTAGATCCTTCATAGCTCAATGAACCTTACGGTGACAAAGGAAATATCCACAGATGAAAACTAGAAAGAAGCTTTCTTAGAAACTTCTTGGTGATGTGTGAATTCATCTCACAGAGTTACACTTATGTTTCCTGGAGCAGTCCATTAACACTGTCTATGAGGAAGTTGAGTAGGGCTTCCTTGGATCTCTTTGAGGCCTTCGCTGATAAAGGAAATTTCATACCGTACAAAACGTGAAAGAAGCTTTCTGAGAAACTTCTTTCTGATCTGTGAGTTCATCTCACAGACTTATAACTTAGACTTCAGGAAGCAGTTTGCTAACACTCTTTTCGTGGAATCTGGAAAGTGATATTTGGGAGCCCATAGGGGCCCATGGTGAAAAAGGAAATATCCTCACATAATAAGTAGAGAGAAGCTTTCTGAGATATTGCTTTCTGATGTGTGACTTCATCACACAGAGTTTCACCCTTCCCTTCTTGAAACAGTTTGTTAACACTGTTGTCGTGGATTCTGCAAACGTATATTTGGGAGCTCTTTGAGGGCTATGGTGAAAAGGCAATATCCTCACATAATAACTAAAGAGAAGCTTCTGAGAAACTGCATTGCCATGTGTGAATGCAACTCACAGAGTTACACGTTTCTCTTCAGTGATCAGTTTGTTAACACAGTTTTCTGGAAGCATGCAATTAGATTCTTCATAGCGCAGTGAAACTTACGTTGACAAAGGAAATATCCACAGATGAAAACTAGAAATAAGCTTTCTTAGAAACTTCTTGGTGATGTGTGAATTCATCTCACAGAGTTACACTTATGTTTCGTGGAGCAGTCCATTAACACTGTCTTTGAGGAACCTGAGAAGGGCTTCCTTGGATCGCTTTGAGGCCTACGCTGATAAAGGAAATTTCATCCGTTCAAAACGTGAAAGAAGCTTTCTGAGAAACTTCTTTCTGATCTGTGAGTTCATCTCACAGACTTATAACTTAGACTTCAGGAAGCAGTTTGCTAACACTCTTTTCGTGGAATCTGGAAAGTGATATTTGGGAGCCATAGGAGCCCATGGTGAAAAAGGAAATATCCTCACATAATAACTAGAGAGAAGCTTTCTGAGAGATTGCTTTCAGATGTGTGACTTCATCACACAGAGTTCCACCCTTCCCTTCTTGGAACAGTTTGCTAACACTGTTGTCGTGGATTCTGCAAAGGTATATTTGGGAGCTCATTGAGGGCTATGGTGAAAAAGGAAATATCCTCACATAATAACTAAGGAGAAGCTTTCTGAGAAACTGCATTGCCATGTGTGAATGCAACTCACAGAGTTACACGTTTCTCTTCAGTGATCAGTATGTTAACACAGTTTTCTGGAAATCTGCAATTAGATACTTCATAGCGCAATGAACCTTACGGTGACAAAGGAAATATCCTCAGATGAAAACTAGAAAGAAGCTTTTTTAGAAACATCTTGGTGATGTGTGAATTCATCTCACATAGTTACACTTATGTTTCGTGGAGCAGTCCATTAACACTCTCTTTGAGGAACCTGAGAAGGGCTTCCTTGGATCGCATTGAGGCCTACTCTGATAAAGAAATTTCATCCGTTCCAAACGTGAAAGAAGCTTTCTGAGAAACTTCTTTCTGATCTGTGAGTTCATCTCACAAACTTATAACTTAGACTTCAGGAAGCAGTTTGCTAACACTCTTATCGTGGAATCTGGAAAGTGACATTTGGGAGCCCATAGGGACCCATGGTGAAAAAAGGAAATGTCCTCACATAATAACTAGAGAAGAGCTTTCTGAGAGATTGCTTTCTGATGTGTGACTTCATTACACAGAGTTCCACCCTTCCCTTCTTGGAACAGTTTGCTAACACTGTTGTCGTGGATTCTGCAATGGTATATATGGGAGCTCTTTGAGGGCTATGGTGAAAAAGTTAATATCCTCACATAATAACTAAAGGGAAGCTCTCTGAGAAACTGCACTGCCATGTGTGAATGCAACTCACAGAGTTACACGTTTCTCTTCAGTGATCAGTATGTTAACACAGTTTTCTGGAAATCTGCAATTAGATACTTCATAGCGCAATGAACCTTACGGTGACAAAGGAAATATCCACAGATGAAAACTAGAAAGAAGCTTTCTTAGAAACTTCTTGGTGATGTGTGAATTCATCTCACAGAGTTACACTTATGTTTCTTGTAACAGTCCATTGACACTGTCTTTGAGGAACCTGAGAAGGGCTTCCTTGGATCGCTTTGAGGCCTACGCTGAGAAAGGAAATTTCATCCGTTGCAAAACGTGAAAGAAGCTTTCTGAGAAACTTCTTTCTGATCTGTGAGTTCATCTCACAGACTTATAACGTAGACTTCAGGAAGTAGTTTGCTAACACTCTTTTCGTGGAATCTGGAAAGTGATATTTGGGAGCCCATTAGGGGCCCATGGTTAAAAAAGGAAATATCCTCACATAATAACTAGAGCAGAAGCTTTCTGAGAGATTTCTTTCTGATGTGTGACTTCATCACACAGAGTTCCACCCTTCCCTTCTTGGAACACGTCTGCTAACACTGTTGTCGTGGATTCTGCCAAAGGTACATGTGGGAGCTCATTGAGGGCTATGTTGAAAAAGGAAATATCCTCAGATAAAAACTGGAAAGAAGTCTTCTGAGAAACTGCATTGCCATGAGTGAATGCAACTCACAGAGTACAGGTTTCTCTTCAGGCAATCAGTTTGCTAACTAAGTTTACTGGAAATCTGCAATGGGATACCTCTTAGCGCAATGAAGCTTACGGTGACAAAGGAAATATCCTCAGATGAAAACTAGAAAGAAGCTTTTTTAGAAACATCTTGGTGATGTGTGAATTCATCTCACATAGTTACACTTATGTTTCGTGGAGCAGTCCATTAACACTCTCTATAAGGAACCTGAGAAGGGCTTCCTTGGATCCCATTGAGGCCTAACCTGATAAAGAAATTTCATCCATTCAAATCGTGAAAGAAGCTTTCTGAGGAACTTCTTTCTGATCTGTGAGTTCATCTCACAGACCTATAACGTAGACTTCAGGAAACAGTTTGCTAACACTCTTGTCGTGGAATCTGGAAAGTGATGTTTGGGAGCCCATCGGGGCCCATGGTGAAAAAGGCAATATCCTCACATAATAACTAGAGAGAAGCTTTCTGAGAGATTGCTTACAGATGTGTGACTTCATCACACAGAGTTCCACCCTTCCCTTCTTGGAACAGTTTGCTAACATTGTTGTCGTGGATTCTGCAAACGTATATTTGGGAGCTCATTGAGGGCTATGGCGAAAAAGTAAATATCCTCAGATCAAACCTGGAAAGAAGCTTTCTCAGAAACTGCATTGCCATGAGTGAATGCAACTCACAGAGTGACACGTTTCTCTTCAGTGATCAGTTTGCTAACTA
The DNA here is from genome assembly GCF_007565055.1 of Rhinopithecus roxellana. Taxonomy (NCBI): domain Eukaryota; kingdom Metazoa; phylum Chordata; class Mammalia; order Primates; family Cercopithecidae; genus Rhinopithecus; species Rhinopithecus roxellana. The sequence continues at coordinate 14,885,935 of NC_044565.1, read as the reverse complement.
AGTTTTCTGGAAATCTGCTATTTGATACCTCTTCGCGCAATGAAGCTTACGGTGAGAAAGGAAATATCCTCAGATGAAAAACAGAAAGAAGCTATTTGAAACATCTTGGTGATGTGTGAATTCATCTCACATTGTACACTTATGTTTCGTGGAAGCAGTCCATTTCAAACTGTCTTTCAGGAAACCTGAGAAGGGCTTACTTGTATCGCATTGAGGTGTATGCTGATAAAGAAATTTCATCCGTTCAAAACGTGAAAGAGCTTTCTTAGCAACTTCGTTCTGATCTGTGAGTTCATCTCAGAGATTTATACGTTAGGACTTCAGAAGCAGTTGTGCTAACACTCTCTTCGTGGAATCTGAAAGTGATATTTGGGAGCCCATGGGGGCCCATGTGAAAAAGGAAATATTCTCACATAATAACTGGAGAGAAGCTTTCTGAGAGATTGCTTTCTGATGTGTGACTTCATCACACAGAGTTCCACCCTACCCTTCTTGGAAGAGTTTGCTAACACTGTTGTCGTGGATTCTGCAAAGGTATATTTGGGAGCTCATTGAGGGCTATGGTGAAAAAAAATATCCTCACATAATAACTAAAGAGAACCTTTTGAGAAATTGCATTGTCATGTGTGAATGCAACTCACAGAGCTACACGTTTCTCTTCAGTGATCTGTTTGATAACACAGTTTTCTGGAAATCTGCAGTTAGATCCTTCATAGCTCAATGAACCCTACGGGTGACAAAGGAAATATCCACAGATGAAAACTAGAAAGAAGCTTTCTTAGAAACTTCTTGGTGATGTGTGAATTGATCTCACAGAGTTACACTTATGTTTCCGGGAGCAGTCCATTAACACTGTCTATGAGGACGTTGAGTAGGGCTTAATTGGATCTCTTTGAGGCCTTCGCTGATTAAAGGAAATTTCAACCGTACAAAACGTGAAAGAAGCTTTCTGAGAACTTCTTTCTGATCTGTGAGTTCATCTCACAGAGCTTATAACTTAGACTTCAGGAAGCAGTTTGCTAACACTCTTTTCCGTGGAATCTGGAAAGTGATATTTGGGAGCCCATAGGGGCCCATGGTAAAAAAAGGAAATATCCCTCACAATATAACTAGACAGAAGCTTTCTGAGATATTGCTTCTGATGTGTGACTTCATCACACAGAGTTTCACACCCTTCCCTTCTTGGAACAGTTTGCTAACACTGTTGTCGAGGATTCTGCAAAGGTATACTTGGGAGCTCATTGAGGTCTATGGTGTAAAATCATATATCCTAACATAATAACTAAGAGAAGCTTTCTGAGAAACTGCATTGCCATGTGTGAATGCAAATCACAGAGTTACACGTTTCTCTTCAGTGATCAGTTGTTAATACTGTTTTCTGGAAACCTGCAATTGATATATCATTAGCGCAATGAACCTTACTGTGACAAAGGAAATATCCACAGATGAAACTAGAAAGAAGGTTTCTTAGAAACTTCTTGGTGATGTGTGAATTCATCTCACAGAGTTACACTTATGTTTCGTGGAGAAGTCCATTAACACTGTCTTTGAGGAACGTCACAAAGGCTTCCTTGGATCGCTTTGAGGCCTACACTGATAAAGGAAATTTCATCCGTTCCAAACGTAAAGGAAGTTTTCTGAGAAACTTCTTTCTGATCTGTGAGTTCATCTCACAGACCTATAAATTAGACTTCAGGAAGCGGTTTGCTAACACCCTTTTCGTGGAATCTGGAATGTGATATTTGGGAGCCCATAGGGGCCCATGGTGAAAAAGGAAATATCCTCACATTATAACTAGAGAGAAGAGTTCTGAGAGATTGCTTTCTGATGTGTGACTTCATCACACAGAGTTCCACCCTTCCCTTCTTGGAACAGTTTGCTAACACTGTTGTCGTGGATTCTGCAAAGGTACATTTGGGAGCTCATTGAGGGCTATGGTGAAAAAGGAAATATCCTCACATAATAACTAAGGAGAAGCTTTCTGAGAAACTGCATGCATTGCCATGTGTGAATGCAACTCACAGAGTTGCACGTTTCTCTTCAGTGATCAGTTTGTTAACACAGTTTACTGGAAATCTGCAAGTAGATACTTCATAGCGCAATGAAACTTAAGGGGACTAAGGAAATATCCACACACGAAAACTGGAAAGTAGCTTTCTCAGAAACTTATTGGTGATGTGTGAATTCATCTCACAGAGTTACACTTATGTTTCGTGGAGAAGTCCATTAACACTGTCTTTGAGGAACGTCACAAAGGCTTCCTTGGATCGCTTTGAGGCCTACACTGATAAAGGAAATTTCATCGTTCCAACGTAAAGAAGTTTCTGAGAAACTTTTCTGATATGTGAGTTCATCTCAAGACTTATAACTTAAACGTCAGGAAGCAGTTTGCTAACACTCTTTTCGTGGAATCTGGAAAGTGATATTTGAGAGCCCATAGGTGCCCATGGTGAATAAAGGAAATCTCCTCACATAATGAACTAGATGAGAAGAGTTCTGATGATATTGCTTTCTGATGTGTGACTTCATCACACAGAGTTCCCCCTTCCTTCTGGAACAGATTGCCTTAACACTGTGTCGTGGATTCTGCAAAAGGTACATGTTTGGGAGCTCATTGACGGCTGTGGTGAAAAAGGAAATATCCTCAGAATCAAAAGTGGAAGAAGCCTTCTGAGAAAACTGCATTGCTATGAGTGAATGCTACTCACATGAGATAGTCATATCTGTTATCTCTTCAGTGATCAGTTTGGCTAATAAGTTTTTCTGGAAATCTGCAATTAGGATTAGTTCATAGCGCTATGAAGCTTACGGGGATGAAAAAGGAAAATATCCTCAGATTGAAAACTAGAAAGAATCTTTCTTACAAACTTTCTTGGTGATGTGTGATTTCATCTCACATAGTTACACTTATGTTTCCGTGGAGCAGTCCATTAACACTCTCTTGAGGAAACCTGAGAAGGGCTTCCTTGGATCGCATTGAGGCCTACTCTGATAAAGAAATTTCATCCGTTCCAAACGTGAAAGAAGCTTTCTGAGAAACTTCTTTCTGATCTGTGAGTTCATCTCACAAACTTATAACTTAGACTTCAGGAAGCAGTTTGCTAACACTCTTATCGTGGAATCTGGAAAGTGACATTTGGGAGCCCATAGGGACCCATGGTGAAAAAGGAAATGTCCTCACATAATAACTAGAGAAGAGCTTTCTGAGAGATTGCTTTCTGATTTGTACTTCATACACAGAGTTCCACCCTTCCCTTTGGAACAGCTTGCTAACACTGTTGTCGTGGATTCTGCAATGGTATATTTGGGAGCTCTTGAGGGCTATGGTGAAAAAAATATCCTCACATAATAACTAAAGGAAGCCTCTGAGAAACTGCACTGCCATGTGTGAATGCAACTCACAGAGTTACACGTTTCTCTTCAGTGATCAGTATGTTAACACAGTTTTCTGGAAATCTGCAATTAGATACTTCATAGCGCAATGAACCTTACGGTGACAAAGGAAATATCC
>NC_044565.1:14876455-14882324 GCF_007565055.1 Rhinopithecus roxellana | reverse complement strand
GTTAGCCAACTGATCACTGAGAAGAAACGTGTAACTCTGTGAGATGCATTCATACATCGAATTGCATTTTCCCAGAAGGCCTCTTTCCAGTTTTTATCTGAAGATAATGCCTTTTACACCATAGCCCTCATAGATCTCCCAAATATCACTTTGCAGAATCCACGTCAACAGTGATAGCAAACTCTTCCAAGAAGGGAAGGGTGGAACTCTGTGTGATGAAGTCACACAACAGAAATCAATCTCTGAGAAAGCTTCTCTCTAGTTATTCTCTGAGGATATTTCTTTTTTCACAATGGGCCCCAATGGGCTCCCATATATCACTTTGCAGAATCCACGAAAAGACTGTTAGCAAACTGATTCCTAAGGACTAGGTTGTAACTCTGTGAGATGAATTCACCAATCACAAAGAAGTTTCTCAGATAGCTTCTTTCACGTTTTGAACTGATGATATTTCCTTTATCAGCGTAGGCCTCAATGCGATGGACAGCAGCCCTACTCAGGTTCCTCAAAGACAGTGTTAACGGACTGTTCCAGGAAACATAAGTGTAACTCTGTGAGATGAACTCACACATCACCAAGATGTTGCTAAGAAAGCTTCTTTCTACTTTCCATGGGAGGATATTTCCTTTGTCATCATAAGCTTCATTGCGCTAAGAAGTGTCCCATTGCAGATTTCAAGAAAACTGTGTTCGCAAACGGATCAGTGAGGAGAAACGCGTAACTCTGTGAGTTGCATTCATACATAAGTACATTTTCCCAGAAGGCTTCTTTCCAGTTTTATCTGCAGATATTTCCTTTTTCACCATAGCACTCAATGAGCTCCCAAATATCACTTTGCAGAATCCACGACAACAGTGTTAGCAAACTGTTCCAAGAAGGGAAAGGTGGAACTCTGTGTGATGAAGTCACACATCAGAAAGCAATCTCTTAGAAAGTTTCTCTCTAGTTATTATCTGAGGACATTTCCTTTTTCACAATGGGCCCCAAAGGGCTCACAAATATCACTTTGCAGATTCCACGAAAAGAGTGTTACCAAACGGCTTCATGAGGACTAAGTTGGAACTCTGTGAGATGAAATCACAGATCACAAAGAAGTCTCAGAAATCTTCTTTCACGTTTTGAACTGATGATATTTCCTTTATCAGCGTAGGCCTCCATGCGATGGAGAGTATCCCTTCTCAGGTTCCTCAAAGACAGTGTTAATGGATTGTCCCAGGAAACATAAGTGTAACTCTGTGAGATGAATTCACACATGACCAAGAAGTTTCTACGAAAGCTTCCTTCAAGTTTTCATCTGACGATATTTCCTTTGTCACCGTAAGCTTCATTGGGCTAAGAAGTATCCCTTTGCAGAAACGTTTAACTCTGTGAGTTGGATTCATACATCGAAGTGATTTTTACCAGTACGCTTCTTTCCAGTTTTTATCTGAAGATATTTTCTGTTTAACCATAGTCCTCAATGAGCCCCAAATATCACGTTGCAAAATCCACGACAACTGTTAGCAAACTGTCCCAAGAAGGGAAGGGTGGAACTCTGAGTGATGAAGTCACACATCAGAAAGCAATCTCTCAGAAAGCTTCTCTCTAGGTATTATCTGAGGATATTTCCTTTTTCACAATGGGCCCCAAGGGCTCCCAATATATATATGCAGATTCCACGAAAAGACTGTTAGCAAACTGCTTCCTGAGGACTAAGTTGTAACTCTCTGATATGAATACACAAATAACAAAGAAGTTTCTCAGAAAGCTTCGTTCACGTTTTGAACTGATGATATTTCCTTTATCAGGAGGCCTCAATGTGATGGAAAGTAGCCCTTCTCAGGTTCCTCAAAGAGAGTGTTAATGGACTGTTCCAGGAAACAAGTGTAACTCTGTGAGATGAATTCACACATCACCAAGAAGTTTCAAAGAAGTCTTCTTTCTAGTTTCCATCTGAGGATATTTCCTTGGTCACCGTAACTTCATTGCGCTAACAAGTATCCCATTGCAGATTTCAAGAAAACTGTGTTAGCAAACTGATCACTGAAGAGAACGTGTAACTCTGTGAGTTGCATTCATACATCGAAGTACATTTTCTCAGAATGCTTCTTTCCAGTTTTTATCTGAAGAGATTTCCTTTTTCACCATAGCCCTCCATGAGCCCCAAATATCACTTTGCACAATCCACGACAACAGTTAGCAAATTGTTCCAAGAAGGGATGGTGGAACTCTGTGTGATGAAGCCACACATCAGAAAGAAATCTCTCAGAAAGCTTTTCTCTAGTTATTCTCTAAGGACATTTCCTTTTTCACAATGGACCCCAAAGGGCTCTCAAATATCACTTTGCATATTCCACGAAAAGAATGTTAGCAAACTTCATCATGAGGACTCCGTTGGAACTCTGTGAGATGAATTCACAGATCAGAAAGAAGTTTCTCAGAAAGCTTCTTTCACGTTTTAAACTGATGATATTTGTGATATCAGCGTAGTCCTCCATGCGATGGAGAATAGCCCTTCTCAGCTTCCTCAAAGACAGTTTTAATGGATTGTTCCAGGAAACATAAGTGTAACTCTGTGAGATGAATTCACACATCCCAAGAAGTTTCTAGGAAATCTTCCTTCTATTTTCATCTGAGGATATTTCCTTTGTCACGGTTAGCCTCATTGCGCAAGAGAAGGATACCATTGCAGATTTCAAGAAAAGAGTATTAGCAAACTGATCACTGAAAAGAATCGTGTAACTCTGTGAGTTGCATTCATACATCGAAGTGCATTTTCCCAGAAGGCTTCTTTTCAGTTTTTATTTGAAGATACTTCCTTTTCACTATAGTCCTCAATGAGCTTCCAAATATCACTCTGCAAAATCCACGACAACAGTGTTAGCAAACTGTTCCAAGAAGGGAATGGTGGAACTCTGTGTGATGAAGTCACACATCAGAAAGCAATCTCTCAGAAAGTTTCTCTCTAGTTATTATCTGAGGATATTTCCTTTTTCACAATGGGCCCCAATGGCTCCCAAATATCACTTTGCAGATTCCACGAAAAGAGTGTTAGCACTTTGCTAACTGCTTCTGAGAACTAAGTTGCAACTCTGTGAGATGAATTCACAGATCACAAAGAAGTCTCAGAAAGCTTCTTTCACGTTTTGAACTGATGATATTTCCTTTTTGAGCGTAGGCCTCCATGCGATGGAGAGTAGCCCTTCTCAGGTTCCTCAAAGACAGTGTCATTTATTGTCCCAGGAAATATAAGTGTAACTCTATGCGATGAATTCACACATCACCAAGAAGTTTCTAAGAAAGCTTCTTTCTAGTTTCAATCTGAGGATATTTCCTTTATCACCAAAAGCTTCATTGCGCTAAGAAGTATCTCATTGCAGATTTCAAGAAAACTGTGTTAGCACACTGATCACTGAAGAGAAACGTGTAACTGTGAGTGCATTCATACATCGAAGTGCATTTTCCCAGAAGGCTTCTTCATTTTATCTGAAATATTTCCTTTTTCACCATAGTCCTCAATGACTCCAAAATACCACTTTGCAGAATACACAACAACAGTGTTAGCAAACTGTTCCAGGAACGGAAGGGTGGAACGCTGTTGTGAAGTCACATCAGAAAGCAATCTCTCAGAAAGCCTCTCTCTAGTTATTCTCTGAGGATATTTCCTTTTTCACAATGGGCCTCAATTGGCTCCCAAACATCACTTTACAGTTTCTACGAAAGAGTGTTAGCAAACTGCTTCATGAAGAGTAAGTTGTAACTCTGTGAGATGAATCACAGATCACAAAGCAGTTTCTCAGAAAGCTTCTTTCACGTTTTCAACTGATGATATTTCCTTTATCAGCGTAGGGCTCAATGCGATGGAAAGTAGCCTTCAAAAGTTCCTCAAAGACAGTGTTAATGGACTGACTGTTCCAGGAAACATAAGTGTAACTCTGTGAGATGAATTCACACATCACCAAGAAGTTTCTAAGAAAGCTTCTTTCTACTTGTCATCTGTGGATATTTCCTTTGTCACCTTAAGCTTCATTGCGCTAAGAAGTATCCCATTGCAGGTGTCAAGAAAACTGTGTTATCCAACTGATCACTGAAGGGAAACGTGTAACTTTCTAGAGGTGCATTCATACATGAAGTGCATTTTCCCAGAACTGTTGCTTCAGGTTTTGTCTGAAGGTGTTTCCTTTTTCATTATAGCCCTCAATGAGCTCCCAAAGATCACTTTGCAGAATCCACGACAACAGTGTTAGCAACTGTTCCAAGAAGGAAGGGTGGAACTCTGTGTGATGACGTCCCACATCAGAAAGCAATCTCTCAGAAAGCTTCTCTCTAGTTATTATGTGAGGATATTCCTTTTTCACCATGGGCCTCTATGGGCTCCCAAATATCACTTTCCAGATTCCATGAAATGAGTGTTAGCAAACTGCTTCCTGAAGTCTAAGTTATAAGTCTGTGAGATAAACTCACAGATCAGAATGAAGTTTCTCAGAAAGCTTCTTTCACGTTTTGAAGGATGAAATTTCATTTCTCAGTAGTCCTCAATGCGAACCAAGGAAGCTCTTCTCAGATTCCTCAAAGACAGTGTTAATGGACTGCTCCACGAAACATAAGTGTAACTCTGTGAGATGAATTCACCCATCACCAAGAAGTTTCTAAGAAAGCTTTTTTCTAGTTTTATCTGTGGATATTTCCTTTGTCACCGCAAGGTTCATTGCGCTATGAAGTATCTAACTGCAGATTTAAGAAAACTGTGTTAAAAACTGATCACTGAAGAGAAACGTGTAATCTATGAGTTGAATTCACTCATGGCAATGCAGTTTCTCAGAAGGCTTCTTTCCAGTTTTGATCTGAGGATATTCCTTTTTCACCATAGCCCTCAATGAGCTCCCAAATATACGTTTGCATAATCCACGACAACAGTGTTAGCAATCTGTTCCAAGAATGGAAGTGTGGAATTCTGTGTGATGAAGTATCACATCAGAAAGCAATCTCTCAGTAAGCTTCTCTCTAGTTGTTATGGAGGATATTCCCTTTTTCACCATGGGCCAATATCGGCTCCCAAATATCACTTTCTAGATTCCACGAAAAGAGTGTTAGCAAACTGCTTCCTGAAGTCTAAGTTATAAGTCTGTGAGATGAACTCACAGATCAGAAAGAAGTTTTTCAGAAAGCTTCTTTCACGTTTTGAACGATGAAATTTCCTATCTCAGCATATGCCTCAACGCGATCCAAGGAAGCCCTTCTCAGGTTCCTCAAAGACAGTGTTAATGGACTGCTCCACGAAACATAAGTGTAACTCTGTGAGAGGAATTCCCATATCACCAAGAAGTTTCTATGAAAGCTTCTTTCAAGTTTTCATCTATGGATATTTCGTTTGTCACCGTAAGCTTCATTGCGCTATGAAGTATCTAATTGCAGATTTCCAGAAAACTGTGTTAACAAACTGATCACTGAAGAGAAAGTGTAACTCTGTGAGTTGCATTCACACACGGCAATGCAGTTTCTCTTTAGTTACTATGTGAGGATATTTCCTTTTTCACCATAGCCCTCAATGAGCTCCCAAATATACCTTTGCAGAATCCACGACAACAGTGTTAGCAATCTGTTCCAAGAAGGGAAGGTGGAATTCTGTGTGATGAAGTCTCACATAAGAAAGCAATCTCTCAGTAAGCTTCTCTCTAGTTTATGTGAGGATATTCCTTTTCACCATGGGCCCCATGGACTCCCAATATCACTTTCCAGATTCCACGAAAAGAGTGTTAGCAAACTGCTTCCTGAAGTCTAAGTATGTCTGTGAGATGAACTCACAGATCAGAAAGAAGTTTTCAGAAAGCTTCTTTCACGTTTTGAACGAATGAAATTTCCTATCTCAGTATGCCTCAACGCGATCCAA
>NC_044565.1:14864164-14876355 GCF_007565055.1 Rhinopithecus roxellana | reverse complement strand
ATGCATTACAATGTGTGAATGCTTCTGATAGAGCTACAAGTTCTCTTCAGTGATCATTTGCTAACTAAGTTTTCTGAAAATCTGCAGTGGGATACCTCTTAGCGCAATCAAAGCTTACTGTGAGAAGAATATCCTCAGATGAAAATTGGAAAGTAGCTTTCTCAGAAACTTATTGGTGATGTGTGAATTCATCTCAGAGATACACTTATGTTTCGTGGAGCAGTCCATTAACATCGTCTTTGAGGAATCTGAGAAGGCTTCCTTCGATCGCATTGAGCCCTCGCTAACGGAAATTTCATCCGTTCAAAACGTGAAAGAAGCTTTCTGAGAAACGTCTTTCTGATCTGTGAGTTCATCTCTCAGACTTATAATTTAGACTTCAGGAAGCAGTTGGCTACCATTTCATGGAATCTGGAAAGTGATGATATGGAGGCCATAGGGGCCCATGGTGAAAAAGGAAATATCCTCACATAATAACTAGAGAGAAGCTTTCTGAGAGATTGCTTTCTGATTTTGACGTCATCACACAGAGTTCCACCCTTCCTTCTTGGAACGTTGGCTAACACTGTTGTCGTGGATTCTGCAAAGGTAGATTTGGGAGCTCATTGAGGTCTACGGTGAAAAAGGAATATATCCTCAGATCATATCTGAAAGAAGCCTTCTGAGAAACTGCATTGCCATGAGTGAATGCAACTCAAAGAGTTACAAGTTTCTCTTCAGTGATCAGTTAGCTAACTAAGTTTTCTGGAAATCTGCAGTTACATTCTTCATAGCGCATGAACCTTACGGTGACAAAGGAAATATCCACAGATGAAAACTAGAAAGAAGCTGTCTTAGAAACTTCTTGGTGATGTGTGAATTCATCTCACAGAGTTACACTTATGTTTCGTGGAGCAGTCCATTAACACTGTCTTTTAGGAAACTGAGAAGGGCTTCCTTCGATCTCCTTGAGGCCTACGCTGATAAAAGAAACTTCATCCGTTCAACACGTGAAAGAGGCTTTATGAGAAACTACTTTCTGATCTGTGAGTTCATCTCACAGACTTATAACTTGGACTTCAGGAAGTATTTTGCTAACACTCTTTTCGTGGAATCTTGAAAGTGCTACCTGGGAGCCCACAGGGGCCCACGGTGAAAAGGAAATCTCCTCACATAATAACTAGAGAGAAGCTTTCTGAGAGATTGCTTTCTGGTGTTTGACTTCATCACACAGAGTTCCACCCTTCCCTTCTTGGAACAGTTGGCTAACACTGTTGTCGTGGATTCTACAAAGGTATATTTGGGAGCTCATTGAGGTCTATGGTGAGAAAGGGAAATATCCTCAGATCAAAACTGGAAAGAAGCCTTCTGAGAAACTGCATTGCCATGAGTGAATGCAACTCACAGAGTTACACGTTTCTCTTCAGTGATCAGTTTGATAACTAAGTTATCTGGAAATCTACAACGGGATGCCTCTTAGCGCAATGAAGCCTACGGTGTCAATGGAAATATCCTCAGTTGAAAACTAGAAAGAAGCTTTCTTAGAAACTTATTGGTGATGGGTGAATTCATCTCACAGAGTTACACTTATGTTTCGTGGAGCAGTCCATTAACACTGTCTTTTAGGAACCTGAGAAGGGCTTCCTTGGATCTCCTTGAGGCCTACGCTGATAAAGGAAATTTCATCCGTTCAAAACGTGAAAGAAGCTTTCTGAGAAACTTCTTTCTGATCTGTGAGTTCATCTCTCAGACTTATAACTTAGACTTCAGGAAGTAGTTTGCTGACACTCTTTTGTGGAATCTGGAAAGTGATATTTGGGAGCCCATAGGGGCCCATGGTAAAAAAGGAAATATCCTCACATAATAACTGGAGAGAAGCTTTCTGAGAGATTGCTTTCTGAAGTGTGACTTCATCACACAGAGTTCCACCCTTACCTTCTTGGAACAGTTTGCTAACACTGTTGTCGTGGATTCTGCAAAGGTATATTTGGGAGCTCATTGTGGGCTATGGAGAAAAAGGAAATATCCTCAGATCAAAACTGGAAAGAAGCCTTCTGAGAAACTGCATTGCCATTAGTGAATGCAACTCAGACAGTTACACGTTTCTCTTCAGTGATCAGTTTGCTAACTAAGTTTTCTGGAAATCTGCAATGGGATGCCTCTTAGCGCAATGAAGCTTACGGTGACAAAGGAAATATCCTCAGATGAAAACTAGAAAGAAGCTCTCATAGAAACTTCTTGGTGATGTGTGAATTCATCTCATATAGTTACACTTATGTTTCGTGGAGCAGTGCATTAACACTGTCTTTGAGGAGCCTGAGAAGGGCTTCTTTGGATCGCTTTGAGGTCTACACTGATAAAGGAAATTTCATCCATTCAAAACGTGAAAGAATCTTTCTGAGAAACTTCTTTCTGATCTGTGAGTTCATTTCACAGACTTATAACTTAGACTTCAGGAAGCAGTTAGCTAACACTCTTTTCGTGGAATCTGGAAAGTGATATTGGGAGCCCATAGAGGCCCATGGTGAAAAAGGAAATATCCTCACATAATAACTAGAGAGATGCGTTCTGAGAGATTGCGTTCTGAATTGTGACTTCAGCACACAGAGTTCCACACTTCCCTTCTTGGAATAGTTTGCTAACAGTGTTGTCGTGGATTCTGCAAAGGTATATTTGGAGCTCATTGCAGGCTAGTGTGAGAAAGCAAATATCCTCACATAATAACTAAAGAGAAGCTTTCTGAGAAACTGCATTGCCATGTGTGAATGCAACTCACAGAGATACACGTTTCTCTTCAGTTATCAGTTTGTTAACACCGTTTTCTGAAAATCTGCACTTAGATACTTCATAGCGCAATGAAGCTTACTGTGACAAAGGAAATATCCACATTTGAAAACTAGAAAGAAGCTTTCTTAGAAACTTCTTGGTGATGTGTGAATTCATCTCACAGAGTTACACTTATGTTTCGTGGAGCAGTCCATTAACACTGTCTTTGAGGATCCTGAGAAGGGCTTCTTTGGATCGCTTTGAGGCCTATGCTGATAAAGGAAATTTCATCCGTTCAAAACGTGAAAGAAGCTTTCTGAGAAACTTTCTTTCTTTTCTGTGAGTTCATCTCAAAGACTTATACCGTATACTTCAGGAAGCAGTTTTCTAACAGTCTTTTCGTGGAATCTGGAAAGAGATATTTGGGAGCCAATAGGGGCCCATGGTGAAAAAGGAAATATCCTCACATAATATCTAGAGAGAATCTTTCTGAGAGATTGCTTTCTGATGTGTGACTTCATCACACAGAGTTCCACACTTCCCTTCTTGGAACATTTTGCTAACACTGTTTTGGATTCTGCAAAGTTATATTTGGGTCTCATTGTGGGTTATGGTGAAAAAGGAAATATCCTCAGATCAAAACTGGAAAGAAGCCATCTGAAAAACTGCATTGCCATGTGTGAATGCAACTCACAGAATTACACGCTTCCCTTCAGTGATCAGTTTGCTAACTAAGTTTTCTGGAAATCTACAAAAGGATACCTCTTAGCACAATGAAGCTTACGGTGACAAAGGAAATATCCTCAGATGAAAACTAGAAAGAAGCTTTCTTAGAAACTTCTTGGTGAAGTGCGAATTCATCTCACAAAGTTACACTTAAGCTTCGTGGAGCAGTCCATTAACACTGTGTTTGAGGAACGTGATAAGTCCTTGTTTGGATCCCAGGGAGATCTACGCTGACGAATGAAATTTCATCAGCTCAAAATGTGAAAGAAGCTTTCTGACAAACTTTTTCTGATCGGTGATTTTATCTCACAGACTTGTAACTTAGACTACAGGAAACAGTTTGCTAACACTCTTTTTGTGGAATATGGAAAGTGATATTTGGGAGCCCTTAGGGGCCCATGGTGAAAAAGGAAATATCCTCACATAATAACTAGAGAGAAGCTTTCTGAGAGATTGCTTTCTGATGTGTGACTTCATCACACAGAGTTCCACCCTTCCCTTCTTCGAACAGTTTGCTAACACTGTTGTCGTGGATTCTGCAAAGGTATATTTGGGAGTTCATTGAGGGCTATGGTGAAAAACTAAATATCCTCAGATGAAAACTGGAAAGAAGCCTTCTGAGAAACTGCATTGCCATGAGTTAATGCAACTCACAGAGTTACACGTTTCTCTTCAGTGATCAGTTTGTTAACACAGTTATCTTGAAATCTGCAATTAAATACATCATGGTGCAATGAACCCTACGGTGACAAAGGAAATATCCACAGATGAAAACTAGAAGGAAGCTTTCTTAGAAACTTCTTGGTGATGTGTGAATTCATCTCACAGAGTTACACTTATGTTTCGTAGAGCATTCCATTAACAGTCTTTGAGGAACCTGAGAAGGGCTTCCTTGCATCGCTTTGAGGCCTACGCTGATAAAGGAAACTTCATCCGTTCAAAACGTGAAAGAAGCTTTCTGAGAAACTTCTTTCTATTCTGTGACTTCATCTCACAGACTTATAACTTAGACTTCAGGAAGCAGTTTGCTAACACTCTTTTCGTGGAATCTGGAAAGTGATATTTGGGAGCCCATAGGGGCCCAGGGTGAAAAAGGAAACATGCTTACATAATAACTAGAGAGAAGCTTTCTGAGACATTGCTTTCTGATGTGTGACTTCATCACACAGAGTTCCATCCTTCCCTTCTTGGAACAGGTTGCTAACACTGTTGTCGTGGATTCTGCAAAGGTATATTTGTAGCTCATTTAGGGCTATGGTGAAAAAGGATAAATCCTCACATAATAACTAAAGAGAAGCTTTCTGAGAAACTGCATTGCCATGTGTGAATGCAACTCACAGTTTTTCAGGTTTCTCTTCAGTGATCACTTTGTTAACACAGTTTTCTGGAAATCTGCAATTAGATACTTCATAGCGCAATGAAACTTACGGTGACAAAGGAATTATCCACAGATGAAAACTAAAAAGAAGCTTTCTTAGAAACTTCTTGGTGACGTGTGAATTCATCTCACAGAGTTACACTTATGTTTCGTGGAGCAGTACATTAACACTGTCTTAGAGGAACCTGAGAAGGGCTTCCTTGGATCGCATTGAGGACTACGCTGAGACAGGAAATTTCTTCCGTTCAAATCGTGAAAAAAGCTTTCTGAGAAACTTCTTTCTGATCTGCGAGTTCATCTCACAGACTTATAACGTAGACTTCAGGAAGCAGTTTGCTAACACTCTTTTCGTGGAATCTGGATAGTGATATATGGGAGCCCATAGGGGCCCATGGTGAAAAAGGAAATATCCTCACATAATAACTAGAGAGAAGTTTTCTGAGAGATTGCTTTCTGATGTGTGACTTCATCACACAGAGGTCCACCCTTCCCTTCATGGAACAGTTTGCTAACACTGTTGTCGTGGATTCTGCAAAGGTATATTTGGGAGCTCTTTGATGGCTATGGTGAAAAAGGAAATATCCTCACATAATAACTAAAGGGAAGTTTCTGAAAAACTGCAATGCCATGTGTGAATGCAACTCACAGAGTTACACGTTTCTCTTCAGTGTTCAGTTTGTTAACACAGTTTTCTGGAAATCTGCAATTTGATACTTCATAGCGCAATGAACTTTACGTTGACAAAGGAAACATCCACAGATGAAACCTAGAAAGAAGCTTTCTTAGAAACTTCTTGGTGATGTGTGAATTCATCTCACAGAGTTACACTTATATTTCGTGGAGCAGTCCATTAACACTGTCTTTGAGGAACCTGAGAAGGGCTTCCTTGGATCGCTTTGAGGCCTACCCTGATAAAGGAAATTTCATCCGTTCAAAACGTGAAAGAAGCTTTCTGAGAAACTTCTTTCTGATCTGTGAGTTCATCTCACAGACTTATAACTTAGACTTCAGGAAGCAGTTTGCTAACACTCTTTTCGTGGAATCTGGAAATTGATATTTGTGAGCCCTTAGGGCCCCACGGTGAAAAAGGAAATATCCTCACATAATAACTATAGAGAAGCTTTCTGAGAGATTGCTTTCTAATGTGTGACTTCATTACACAGAGTTCCACCCTTCCCTTCTTGGAACAGTTTGCTAACACTGTTGTCGTGGATTCTGCAAAGTGTTATTTGGGAGCTCTTTCAGGGCTATGGTGAAAAAGGAAATATCTTCAGATAAAAACTGGAAAGAAGCTTTCTGGGAAAATGCACTTCGATGTATGAATGCAACTCACAGAGTTACACGTGTCTGTTCAGTGATCAGTTTGCTAACACAGTTTTCTTTAAATCTGCAATGGGATACTTTTTAGCGCAATTAAGCTTTCAGTGACAAAGGAAATATACTCAGATGAAAAATAGAAAGAACCTTTCTTCGAAACTTCTTGGTGATGTCTGAATTCATCTCACCGATTTGCACTTATGATTCCTGGAACAGTCAATTCACACTGTCTTTGAGGAACCTGAGAATTGCTACTTTCCATCGCATTGAGGCCTATACTGATAAAGGAAATATACCAGTTCAAAACGTCAAAGAAACTTTCTGAGAGACATTTGGTGATCTGAGTATTCATCTCACAGAGTTAGAGCTTAATCTTCATGAAGCAGTTTGCTAACAGTCTTCTCGTGGAATCTGCAAAGTGATATTTGGCAGCACATTGGGGCCCATTGTGAAAAAAGAAATATCCACAGAGAATAACTAGAGAGAAGCTTTCTGAGAGACTGCTTTCTGATGTGTGACTTCATCACACAGAGTTCCACCCTACCCTTCTTGGAAGAGTTTGCTAACACTGTTGTCGTGGATTCTGCAAAGTGATATTTGGGAGCTCATTGAGGGCTATGGTGAAAAGGGAAATATCTTCAGATAAAAACTGGAAAGAAGCCTTCTGGGAAAATGCACTTCGATGTATGAATGCAACTCACAGAGTTACACGTTTTTCTTTAGTGATCAGTTTGCTAACACAGTTTTCTTGAAATCTGCATTGGGATACTTCTTAGCGCAATGAAGCTTAAGGTGACAAACGAAATATCCTCAGAATAAAACTAGAAGGAAGCTTTCTTAAAAACTTCTTGGGGATGTGTGAATTCATCTCACAGAGTTACACTTATGTTTCCTGGAACAGTCCATTAACACTCTCTTTGAGGAACATGATAAGGGATACTTTCCATCGCATTGTGGCCTATGCTGATAAAGGAACTATCATCAGTCCAAAAAGTGAAAGAAGCTTTATGAGAAACTTCTTTGTGATCTGTGAATTCATCTAACAGAGTTACACCTTAGGCCTCATGAAGCAGTTTGCTAACACTCTTTTCGTGGAATTCGAAAGTGATATTTGGGAGCCCATTGGGGAACATTGTGAAAAAGGAAATATCCTCAGAGATTGCTTTCTGAGGTGCGACTTCATCACACAGAGTTCCACCCTTCCCTTCTTGGAACAGTTTGCTAACACTGTTGTCGTGGTTCCTTCAAAGCGATATTTGGGAGCTCACTGAAGGCTATGGTGAAAAAGGACATATCTTCATATAAACTGGAAAGAAGCCTTCTGGGAAAATGCAGTTCGATGTATGAATGCAACTCAAAGAGTTACACCTTTTTCTTCACTGATCAGTTGGATAACACAGTTTTCTTCATATCTGCAATGGGATGCTTCTTAGCGCAATGAAGCTTTCGGTGACAAAGGAAATATCCTCAGATGGAAACTAGAAAGAAGCTTTCTTAGAAACTTCTTGGTGATGTGTGAATTCATCCCACTGATTTACACTTATGTTTCCTCGATCAGTCCATTAACACTGTCTTTGAGGAACCTGAGAAGGGCTACTTTCCATCGCATTAAGGCCTACGCTGATAGAGGAAATATGATCAGTTCAAAACGTGAAAGAAGCTTTCAGAGAAAATTCTTTGTGATCTGTGAATTCATCTGACAGAGTCACAACTTAGTCCTCAAGAAGCAGTTTGCTAAGAGTCTTTTCGTGTAATCTGCAAAGTGATATTTGGGAGCCCAATGGGGCCCATTGTGTAAAAGGAAATATCCTCAGAGAATAATAAGAGAGATGCTTTCTGAGAGACTGCTTTCTGACATGTGACTTCATCACACAGGGTTCCACCCTTCCCTTCTTGGAACAGTTTGCTAACACTGTTGTCGTGGACTCTGCAAAGTGATATTTAGGAGCTCATTGAGGGCTATCGTGGAAAAGAAAATATCTTCAGAAAAAAATTGGAAAGAAGCCTTCTGGGAAAATGCACTTCGATGTATGAATGCAACTCACAGACTTACACGGTTCTCTTCAGTGATCAGTTTTCTAACACAGTTTTCTTGAAATCTGCAATGGGATACTTTTTAGCGCAATGAAGCTTTTGGTGAGAAAGGAAATATTCTCAGATGAAAACTTGAAAGAAGCTTTCGTAGAAACTTCTTGGTGATGTCTGAATTCATCTCACAGATTTGCACTTATGATTCCTGGAACAGTCCATTAACACTCTCTTTGAGGAACCTGAGAATTGATACTTTCCATCGCATTGAGGCCTATGCTGATAAAGGAAATATATCAGTTGAAAACGTGAAAGAAGCCTTCTGAGAAACTGCTTTGTAATCTGTGAATTCATCTCACAGACTTGCAACTTAGTCCTCTTGAAGCAGTGCTGACAGTTTTTCGTGGAATCTGCAAAGTGACATTTGGGAGCCCATTGGGGCCCATAGTGAAAAAGAAAATATCCTCAGATAATAACTAAGGAGAAGCTTTCTGAGAGATTGCTTTCTGATGTGTGACTTCATCACACAGAGTTCCACCCTTCCCTTCTTGGAACAGTTTGCTAAGACTGTTGTCATGGATTCTGCAAAGTGATATTTGGGAGGTCATTGAGGGCTATGGTGAAAAAGGAAATATCTTTAGATAAAAACTGGAAAGAAGCCTTCTGGGAAAATGCACTCTGATGTAGGAATGCAACTCACAGAGCTACACGATTCCCTTCAGTGATCAGTTTGCTAACATAGTTTTCTTGAAATCTGCAGTGGGATACTTCTTAGGGCAATGAAGCTTACGGTGACAAAGGAAATATACTCAGAAGGAAACTGGAAAAAAGCTGTATTAGAAACTTCTTAGTGATGTGTGAATTCACCTCACAGAGTTACACTTATAATTCCTGGAACAGTCCACTAACACTGTCTTTGAGGATAATGAGAAGGACTACTGTCCATCCCATTGAGGCCTACGCTGTGAAGGGAAATATCATCAGTTCAAAAAGTGAAAGAAGCTTTCTGAGAAACTTCTTTGTGCTCTGTGAATTCACCTCACAGAATTACAACTTAGTCCTCATGAAGCAGTTTGCTAACAGTCTGTTCGTGGAATCTGCAAAGTGATATTTGCGAGCCCATTGTGGGCCAATGTGAAAAAGGAAATATCCTCAGATCATAACTAGAGAAAAGATTTCTGAGAGATTGCTTTCAGATGTGTGACTTCATCACATAGAGTTACACCCTTTCCTTCTTGGAACAGTGTGCGAACACCGTTGTCGTGGATTCTGCAAAGTGATATTTGGGAGCTCATTGAAGCCATGGTGAAAAAGGAAATAAATTCAGATAAAAACTGGAAAGAAGTCTTCTGTGAAAATGGACTTCGATGTATGAAGGCAACTCACAGAGTTACAGGTTTCTCTTCAGTGATCAGTTTTCTAACACAGTTTTCTGGAAATCTGCAATGTGATACTTCTTAGTGCCATGAAGTTTACGGTGACAAAGGAAAAATCCTCAGATGGAAACTAGAAAGAAGCTTTCTTAGAAACTTCTTGGTGATGTGTGAATTCATCTCACAGAGTGACACTTTTGTTTCCTGGAACAGTCCATTAACACTGTCTTTGAGGAACCTGAGACGGGCTACTTTCCATCGCATTGAGGCCTACGCTGATAAAGGAAATATCAACAGTTCAAACCGTGAAAGAAGCTTTCTTAGAAACTTCTTTGCAATCAGTGAATTCATCTCACAGAGTTACAACTTACTCCTCAGGAAGCAGTTTGCTAACAGTCTTTTCGTGGAATCTGCAAAGTGATATTTGCGAGCCCATTGGGTCCCATGGTGAAAAAGGAAATATCCTCAGAGAATAACTAGAGAGAAGCCTTCTGAGAGATTGCTTTCTGATGTGTGACTTCATCACACAGAGCTCAACCCTTCCCTTCTTGGAACAGTTTGCTAACAATGTTGTCGTGGATTCTGCAAAGGTATATTTGGGAGCTCATTGAGGGCTATGGTGAAAAAGGAAATACCTTCAGATAAAAACTGGAAATAACCCTTTTGTGAAAATGCACTTTGATGTGTGAATGCGACTCACAGAGTTACACGTTTCTCTTCAGTGATCCGTTTGTTAACACAGTTTTCTTGAAATCTGCAATGCGATACTGCTTAGCGCAATGAGGCTTACGGTGACATAGGAAATATCCTCAGAAGGAAACTAGAAAGAAGCTTTCTAAGAAACTTCTTGGTGATGCGTGAATTCATCTCACAGAGTTTCACTTATATTTCCTGGAACAGTCCATTAACACTGTCTTTGAGGAACCTGAGAAGGGCTACTTTCCATCACATTGAGGCCTACGCTAATAAAGGAAATATCATCAGTTCAAAACGTGAAAGAAGCTTTCTGAGAAACTTCTTTGTGATCTGTGAATTCATCTCACAGACTTACAACTTCGTCTTCATGAAGCAGTTTGCTAACAATCTTTTCGTGGAATCTGCAATGTGATATTTGGGAGCCCTTTGGAGCCCATTGTGGAAAAGGAAATATCCTCAGAGAATAACTAGAGAGAAGCTTTCTGAGAGATTGCTTTCTGATGTGTGACTTCATCACACAGAGTTCCACCCTTACCTTCTTGGAACAGTTTGCTAACACTGTTGTCGTGGATTATGCAAAGTGATATTTCGGAGCTCATTGAGGGCTATGGGGAAAAGGAAATATCTTCAGATAAAAACAGGAAAGAAGCCTTCTGGAAAAATACACTTCAATGTATGAATGCAATTCACAGAGTTACACGTTTCTCTTCAGTGATCAGTTGCTAACACAGTTTTCTGGAAATCTGCAATGGGACACTTAGCGCAATGAAGCTTTCGGAGACAAAGGAAATATGCTCAGATGAAAACTAGAAAAAAGCTTTCTTAGAAACTTCTTGGTGATGTGTGAATTCATCTCACGACGTTACACTTATGTTTCCTGGAACAGTCCATAAACACTGTCTTTGAGGAACGGAGAAGGGCTCCTTTCCATCACATTGAGGTCTATGCTGATATAGGAAATATCATCAATTCAAAACATGAAAGAAGCTTTATGAGAAACTTCTTTGGGATTTGTGAATTCATCTCACAGAATTCCAACTTAGTCGTCATGAAGCAGTTGGTAACAGTCTTTTCGTGGAATCTGCAAAGTGATATTTGAGAGCCCTTTAGGCCCATCGTGAAAAAGGAAATATCTTCAGAGAATAACTAGAGAGAAGCTTTCTGAGAGATTGCTTCGGATGTCTGATTTCATCACACGGAGATCCACCTTTCCGTTCTTGGAAAAGTTTGCTAACCACAGTTGTCATGGATTCTGCAAAGTGATATTTGGTAGCTCATTGAGGGCTATGGGCAAAAGGAAATATCTTCAGATAAAAACTGGAAAGAAGCCTGCTGGGAAAATGCACTTCGATGTATAACAGTCCATTAACACTGTCTTTGACGAACCTGGGTAGGGCTACTTTCCATCTCATTGAGGTCTACAGCTGACAAAGGAAAAATCATCAGTTCAAAACGTGAAAGAAGCTTTCTAGAAACTTCTTTGGGATCTGTGAATTCATCTCACAGAGTTCCAACTTACCCTCATGAAGCCGTTTGCTAACACTCTTTTCGTGGAATCTGCAAAGTGATATTTGGGAGCCCATTGGGTCCATGGTGAAAAACGAAATATCCTCAGAGAATAACTAGAGAGAAGCTTTCTGAGAGATTGCTTTCTGTGGGACTTCATCACACAGAGTTCCACCCTTGCCTTCTGAAGAGTTTGCTAACACTGTTATGGATTCTGCAAAGTGATATTTGGGAGCTCTTTGAGTGTAATGAAAAAGAAACATCTTCCGACAAAACAGGAAAACTTCTTCGAAAATGCACTTCAATGTATGAAGCAACTCAGAGTTACACGTTTCTCTTCAGTAATCAGTTTGCTAACACAGTTTTCTTGATGCAATGGGATACTTCTTAGCGCAATGAAGCTTACGGGGACAAAGGAAATA
>NC_044565.1:14770679-14864064 GCF_007565055.1 Rhinopithecus roxellana | reverse complement strand
TCAAAGACAGTGTTAATGGACTGCTCCACGAAACATAAGTGTAACTCTGTGAGATGAATTCACACATCAAAGAAGTTTCTAAGAAAGCTTCTTTCTAGTTTTCATCTGAGGTATTCCTTTGTCACCGTAAGTTCATTGCGCTAGAGTATCATTGCAGATTTCCAGAAACTTAGTTAGCAAACTGATCACTGAAGAGAAACGTGTAACTCTGTGAATTGCATTCACTCATGGCAATGCAGTTTCAGAAGGCTTCTTTCCAGTTTTATCTGAGGATATTTCCTTTTTCACCATAGCCCTCAATGAGCTCCCAAATATACCTTTGCAGAATCCACGACAACAGTGTTAGCAAACTGTTCCAAGGGAAGGGTGGAACTCTGTGTGATGAAGTCACACATCAGAAAGCAATCTCTCAGAAAGCTTCTCTCTAGTTATTATGTGAGGATTTCCTTTTTCACCATGGGCCCCTATGGGCTCCCAAATATCACTTTCCAGATTCCACGAAAAGAGTGTTAGCAAACTACTTCCTGAAGACTACGTTATAAGTCCGTTAATAGAACTCACAGATCAGAAAGAAGTTTCTCAGAAAGCTTCTTTCACGATTTCAACGGATGAAATTTCCTTTATCAGCGTAGGCCTCAAAGCAATCCAAGGAAGCCCTTCTCAGGTTCCTCAAAGACAGTGTCAATGGACTGTTCCACGAAACATAAGTGTAACTCTGTGAGATGAATTCACACATCACCAAGAAGTTTCTAAGAAAGCTTCTTTCTAGTTTTCATCTCTGGATATTTCCTTTGTCACCGTAAGTTTCATTGCGCTATGAAGTATCTAATTGCAGATTTCCAGAAAACTGTGTTAACCAACTGATCACTGAAGAGAAACGTGTAACTCTGTGAGTTGCATTCACACATGGCAATGCAGTTTCTCAGAGAGCTTCTCTTTAGTTATTATGTGAGGATATTTCCTTTTTCTCCATAGCCCTCCATGAGCTCCCAAATATACCTTTGCAGAATTCACGAAAACAGTGTTAGCAAACTGTTCCAAGAAGGGAAGGGTGGAACTCTGTGTGATGAAGTCACACATGAGAAAGCAATCTCTCAGAAAGCTTCTCTCTAGTTATAATATAAGGATACTTCCTTTTTCACCATGGGCCCCTTTGGGCTCCCAAATATCACTTTCCAGATTCCACGAAAAGAGAGATAGCAAACTGGTTCCTGAAGTCTAAGTTACAAGTCTTTGAGATGAACTCACAGATCAGAAAGAAGTATCTTAGAAAGCTTCTTTCACGTTTGGAACGGATGAAATTTCCTTTATCATTGTAGGCCTCAATGCGATCCAAGGAAGCCCTTCTCAGGTTCCTCAAAGAGAGTGTTAATGGACTGCTCGACGAAACATATGTGTAACTCTGTGAGGTAAATTCACACATCACCAAGAATTGTCTAAGAAAGCTTCTTTCTAGTTTTCATCTGTGAATATTTCCTTTGTCACCGTAAGTTTCTTTGCGCTATGAAGTATCCAAATTCATGCTTCCAGAATACTGTGTTAACAAACTGATCACTGAAAAGAAATGTGTAACTCTGTGAGTTGCTTTCACACACGGCGATGCAGTTTCTCAGAAAGCTTCTCTTTAGTTATTATGTGAGGATATTTCCTTTTACACCATAGCCCTCAAAGAGCTCCCAAATATACCATTGCAGAATCCACGACAACAGTGTTAGCAAACTGTTCCAAGAAGGGAAGGGTGGAACTCTGTGTAATGAAGTCACACATCAGAAAGCAATCTCTCAGAAAGCTCTTCTCTAGTTATTATGTGAGGATATTTCCTTTTTTCACCATGGGTCCTTAAGGGCTCCCAAATGTCACTTTCCAGATTCCACGATAAGATTGTTAGCAAACTGCTTCCTGAAGTCTAAGTTATAAGTCTGTGAGATGAACTCACAGATCAGAAAGAAGTTTCTCAGAAAGCTTCTTTCACGTTTTGAACGGATGAAATTTCCTTTCTCAGTGTAGGCCTCAAAGCGATCCAAGGAAACCCTTCTCAGGTTACTCAAAGACAGAGTTAATGGACTGCTCCACGAAATATAAGTGGAATTCTGTGAGATGAATTCACACATCAGCAAGAAGTTTCTTAGAAAGCTTCTTTCTAGTTTTCATCTCTGCATATTTCCTTTGTCACTGTAAGCTTCATTGCGCTATGAAGTATCTAATTGCAGATTTCCAGAAAACTGTGTTAACAAACTGATCACTGAAGAGAAACGTGTAACTCTGTTATTTGCATTCACAAATGGCAATGCGTTTCTCAGAAATCTCCTCTTTAGTTTTTATGTGAGGATATTTCCTTTTACACCATAGCCCTCAATGAGCTTCCAAATATACCTTGGCAGAATCCACGAAAACAGTGTTAGCAAACTGTTCTTAGAAGGGAAGGGTGGAACTCTGTGTGATGAAGTCACACATCAGAAAGCAATACCTCAGAAAGCTTCTGTTTAGTTATTATGTGAGGATATTTCCTTTTTCACCATGGGCCCCTAAGGGCTCCCAAATATCTTTTTCCAGATTCCACGAAAAAAGTGTTAGCAAACTGCTTCTTGAAGTCTAACTTATAAGTCTGTGAGATGAACTCACGGATCAGAAAGAAGTTTCTCAGAAAGCTTCTTTCACGTTTTGAACGGATGAAATTTCCTTTATCAGCGTAGACCTCAAAGCGATCCAAAGAAGCCTTTTTCAGGTTCCTTAAAAACAGTGTTAATGGACTGCTCCACGAAACATAAGTGTAACTATGTGAGGTGAATTCACACATCACCAAGAAGTTTCTCAGAAAGCTTCTTTCTAGTTTTCATCTGAGGATATTTGCTTTGTCACCGTAAACTTCATTGCGCTAAGAGGCATCCCATAGCAGATTTCCACAAAACTTTGTTAGCAAACTGATCACTGAAGAGAAACGTGTAACACTGTGAGTTGCATTCACTCATGGCAATGCAGTTTCTCAGAAGGCTTCTTTCCAGTTTTGATATGTGGATATTTCCTTTTTCACCATAGCCCTCAATGAGCTCCCAAATATAGCTTTGCAGAATCCATGACAACAGTGTTAGCAAACTGTTCCAAGAAGGGACGGGTGGAACTCTGTGTGATGAAGTCACACATCAGAAAGCAATCTCTCAGAAAGCTTCTCTCTAGTTATTATGTGAGGATATTTCCTTTTTCACCATGGGCCCCTATGGGCTTCCAAATATCACTTTCCAGATTCCACGAAAAGAATGTTAGCAAACTGCTTCCTGAAGTCTAAGTTGTAAGTCTGTGAGATGAACTCACAGATCAGAAAGAAGTTTCTCAGAAAGCTTCTTTCACTTTTTGAACTGATGATATTTCCTTTTCAGCGTAGGCCTCAATCCGATGGAAAGTAGCCCTTCTCAGGTTCCTCAAAGACAGTGTAAATGGACTGTTCCAGGAAACATAAGTGTCACTCTTTGAGATGAATTCACACATCACCAAGAAGTTTCAAAGAAAGCTGCTTTCTAGTTTTCCTCTGAGCATATTTCGTTTGTCACCGTAAACTTCATTGCGCTAAGAAATATACCACTGTAGATTTCAAGAAAACTTGTGTTAGCAAACTGATCACGGAAGAGAAACGTGTAACTCTGTGAGGTTCTTTCATACAAAGAAGTGCATTTTCCAAGAAGGCTTCCTTCCAGTTTTTATCTGAAGATATTTCCTTTTTCACCATAGCCCTCAATGAGCTCCAAAATATCACTTTGCAGAATCCAATAAACAGTGTTAGCAAACTCTTCCAAGAAGGGAAGGGCGAAATTCTGTGTGATGAAGTCACACATCAGAAAACAATCTCTCAGAAAGCTTCTCTCTAGTTATTCTCTGAGGATATTTCCTTTTTCACAATGGGCCTCAATGGGATCCGAAATGTCACTTTGCAGATTCCACGAAAAGAGTGTGAGCAAACTGCTTCCTGAGGACTAAGTTGTAACTCTGTGAGATGAATTCACAGATCACAAAGAAGTTTCTCAGAAAACTTCTTTCACGTTTTGAACTGATGATATTTCCTTTATCAGCGTAGGCCTCAAAGGGATCCAAGGAAGCCCTTCTCAGGTCCCTCAAAGACAGTGTTAATGGACTGCTCCACGAAGCATAAGTGTAACTCTGTGAGATGAATTCACACATCACCAAGAAGTTTCAAAGAAAGCTTCTTTCTAGTTTTCATCTCTGGATATTTCCTTTGTCACTGTAAGGTTCATTGCGCTATGAAGTATCTAATTGCAGATTTCCAGAAAACTGTGTTAACAAACTGATCACTGAAGAGAAACGTGTAACTCTGTGTGTTACATTCACACATGGCAATGCAGTTTCTCAGAAAGCTTCTCTTTAGTTATTATGTGAGGATAATTCTTTTTTCACCATAGCCCTCAATGAGCTCCCAAATATACCTTTGCAGAATCCACGACAAGAGTGTTAGCAAACTGTGCCAAGAAGGGAATGGTGGAACTCTGTGTGATGAAGCCACACATCAGAAAGCAATCTCTCAGAAAGCTTCTCTCTAATTATTATGTGAGGATATTTCCTTTTTCACCATGGGCCCCTATAGGCTCCCAAATATCACTTTGCAGATTCCACGAAAAGAGTGTTAGCAAATCGCTTCCTGAGGACTAACCTGTAACTCTGTGAGATGAATTCAGAGATCACAAAGAAGTTTCTCAGAAAGCTTCTTTCTCATTTCTGCCAGAGGATATTTCCTTTGTCCCCATTTTCTTCAAAGGGATCCTAAAATCAGTTCTTAGATTCCACACAAACAGGGCTAGGCAACGGCCCCACGAAATACAGGTGTAACTCAGTGGGTTGAATTCACACATCCCAAAGCGGTTTCTCAGAAAGCTTCTTTCTTGCTTAAGATGAAGTTATTTGTGGTCTCGGAGCGCCACCTTGTGTCCTATTGCAGATTCTGCGAAAACTCTGCTAGCAAGCTTCTCAGTGAATACAATGATGGAACTCTGTGGGCGGAGTTCACCCACAACAAAGGAGTTTCTGAGAAGGATTCTCTGCACGTTTGTCTGAGGATACTTCCTTATCCACCATGGGATTCAACGATATCCATGACATCACTTCTGAGATTCCACAAAATGAGTGCTAGCAAACTCCCCCAACAGAGGGTGGTGTAACACTGTGAAATGAATTCACACAGCACAAAGCCGTTTCTCAGAAAGTTTCATTCCGCTTTATCTCGGAGTACATTTCCTCTGTACTTCTACCCCTCAAACCCATTCGAAATATCACTTCTCAGAATCCATGGAAACAGTCCTAGGGAACGGCTCCAAGAAAAACTGGTGTAACTCTGAGTGATGAAGTAACACATAAGAAAGCAATTTCTCAGAAAGCTGCTTTAAGTATTAGATCTGAGGAGATTTCCTTCGTCCCCGTCCGCGGCATAGCGCTAAGAAGTATCCCATTGCAGATTTCCAGAAAACTGTGTTAGCAAACTGATCACTGAAGAGAAACGTGTAACTCTGTGAGTTGCATTCATACATCGAAGTGCATTTTCTCAGAAGGCTTCTTTCCAGTTTTTATCTGAAGATATTTCCTTTTCCACCATAGCCCTCAATGAGCTCCTAAATATACCTTTGCAGAATCCACGACAACAGTGTTAGCAAACAGTCC
The DNA here is from genome assembly GCF_007565055.1 of Rhinopithecus roxellana. NCBI lineage: Eukaryota > Metazoa > Chordata > Mammalia > Primates > Cercopithecidae > Rhinopithecus > Rhinopithecus roxellana. The sequence goes on along the minus strand of NC_044565.1, from coordinate 14,858,406 downwards.
CAAGAAGGGAATGGTGCAACTCTGTGTGATGAAGTCACACATCAGAAAGCAATCTCTCAGAAAGCTTCTCTCTAGTTATTATGTGAGGATATTTCCTTTTTCACCATGGGCCCCTATGGGCTCCCAAATATCACTTTCCAGATTCCACGAAAAGAGTGTTAGTAAACTGCTTCCTGAAGTCTAAGTTACAAGCCAGTGAGATAAAGTCACAGATCAGAAAGAAGTTTCTCAGAAAGGTTCTTTCACGGATTTGAACGGATGAAATTTCCTTTCTCAGCGTAGGCCTCAATGCGATCCAAGGAAGCCCTTCTCAGGTTCCTCTAAGACAGTGTTAATGGACTGCTCCACGAAACATAAGTGTAACTCCGTGAGATGAATTCACGCATCACCAAGAAGTTTCTAAGAAAGCTTCTTTCTAGTTTTCATCTCTGGATATTTCCTTTGTCACTGTAAGATTCATTGCGCTATGAAGTATCTAACTGCAGATTTCCAGAAAACTGTGTAAAAAAACTGATCACTGAAGAGAAACGTGTAACTCTGTGAGTTGCATTCACACATGGCAATGCAGTTTCTCAGAAAGCTTCTCTTTAGTAATTATGTGAGGATATTTCATTTTCACCATAGCCCTCAATGAGCTCCGAAATATACCTTTGCAGAATCCACGACAACAGTGTTAGCAAACTGTGCCAAGAATTGAAGGGTGGAAGTCAGTGTGATGAAGTCACACATCAGAAAGCAATCTCTCAGAAAGCATCTCTCTCGTGATTATGTGGGGATACTTCCTTTTCACCATGGGCCCCTATAGGCTCCCAAATATCACTTTGCAGATTGCACAAAAAGAGTGTTAGCAAATCGCTTCCTGAGGACTAACTTGTAACTCTGTGAGATGAATTCAGGGATCACAAAGAAGTTTCTCAGAAAGCTTCTTTCTCATTTCTGCCAGAGGATATTTCCTTTGTCCCCATTTTCTTCAAAGGGATCCTAAATCATTTCTTAGATTAGACACAAACAGGGCTAGGCAACGGCCCCACGAAATACAGGTGTAACTCAGCGGGTTGAATTCACACATCCCAAAGCGGTTTCTCAGAAAGCTTCTTTCTTGCTTAAGATAAGTTATTTGTGGTCTCGGAGCGCCACCGTGTGTCCTATTGCAGATTCTGCGAATACTCTGCAAGCAAGCTTCTCAGTGAATACAATGATGGAACTCTGTGGGCTGAGTTCACCCACAACAAAGGAGTTTCTGAGAAGGATTCTCTGCACGTTTGTCTGAGGAAACTTGCTTATCCACCATGGGATTCAACGACATCCATGACATCACTTCCGAGATACCACAAAATGAGTCCTAGCAAACTCCCCCACCAGAGGGTGGTGTAACACTGTGAAATGAATTCACACAGCACAAAGCCGTTTCTCAGAAAGTTTCATTCCGCTTTATCTCGGAGGACATTTCCTCTGTACTTCCACCCCTCAAACCCATTCGAAATATCACTTCTCAGAATCCATGGAAACAGTCCTAGGGAACGGCTCCAAGAAATGCTGGTGTAACTCTGAGTGATGAAGTAACACATAAGAAAGCAATTTCTCAGAAAGCTTCCTTAAGTATTTGATCTGAGGAGGTTTGCTTCGTCCCCGTCAGCTGCATAGCGCTAAGAAGTATCCCATTGCAGTTTTCCAGAAAACTGTGTTAGCAAACTGATCACTGAAGAGAAACGTGTAACTCTGTGAGTTGCATTCATACATGGAAGGGCATTTTCCCAGAAGGCTTCTTTCCAGTTTTTATCTGAAGATATTTCCTTTTCCACAATAGCCCTCAATGAGCTCCTAAATATACCTTTGCAGAATCCACGACAACAGTGTTAGCAAACTGTGCCAAGAAGGGAATGATGGAACTCTGTGTGATGAAGTCACAGCATCAGAAAGCAATCTCTAAGAAAGCTTCTCTCTAGTTATTATGTGAGGATATTTCCTTTTTCACCATGGGCCCCTATGGGCTCCCAAATATCACTTACCAGATTCCACGAAAAGAGTGTTAGCAAACTGCTTCCTGAAGTCTAAGTTATAAGCCTGTGAGATAAAGTCACAGATCAGAAAGAAGTTTCTCAGAAAGGATTCTTTCACGTTTTGAACGGATGAAATTTCCTTTCTCAGCGTAGGCCTCAATGCGATCCAAGGAAGCCCTTCTCAGGTTCCTCTAAGACAGTGTTAATGGACTGCTCCACGAAACATAAGTGTAACTCCGTGAGATGAATTCACCATCACCAAGAAGTTTCTAAGAAAGCTTCTTTCTAGTTTTCATCTCTGGATATTTCCTTTGTCACCTGTAAGGTTCATTGCGCTATGAAGTATCTAACTGCAGATTTCCAGAAAACTGTGTTAAAAACTGATCACTGAAGAGAAACGTGTAACTCTGTGAGTTGCATTCACACATGGCAATGCAGTTTCTCAGAAAGCTTCTCTTTAGTTATTATGTGAAGATATTTCATTTTCACCATAGCCCTCAATGAGCTCCTAAATATACATTTGCAGAGTCCACGACAACAGTGTTAGCAAACTGTGCCAAGAAGGGAAGGTGGAACGCTGTGTGATGAAGTCACACATCAGAAAGCAATCTCTCAGAAAGCTTCTCTCTAGTTATTATGTGAGGATATTTCCTTTTTCACCATGGGCCCCGATGGGCTCCCAAATATCACTTACCAGATTCCACGAAAAGAGGGTTAGCAAACTGCTTCCTGAAGTCTAAGTTATAAGCCTGTGAGATAAAATCACAGATCAGAAAGAAGTTTCTCAGAAAGTTTCTTTCACGTTTTGAACGGATGAAATTTCCTTTCTCAGCGTAGGCCTCAATGCAATCCAAGGAAGCCCTTCTCAGGTTCCTCTAAGACAGTGTTAATGGACTGCTCCATGAAACATAAGTGTAACTCCGTGAGATGAATTCACCCATCACCAAGAAGTTTCTAAGAAAGCTTCTTTCTAGTTTTCATCTCTGGATATTTCCTTTGTCACTGTAAGGTTCACTGCGCTATGAAGTATCTAACTGCAGATTTCCAGAAAACTGTGTTAAAAAACTGATCACTGAAGAGAAACGTGTAACTCTGTGAATTGCATTCACAGATGGCAATGCAGTTTCTCAGAAAGCTTCTCTTTAGTTATTATGTGAAGATATTTCATTTTCACCATAGCCCTCAATGAGCTCCTAAATATAAATTTGCAGAGTCCACAACAACAGTGTTAGCAAACAGTGCCAAGAAGGGAAGGTGGAACGCTGTGTGATGAAGTCACACATCAGAAAGCAATCTCTCAGAAAGCTTCTCTCTAGTTATTATGTGAGGATATTTCCTTTTTCACCATGGGCCCCTATGGGCTCCCAAATATCACTTTCCAGATTCCACGAAAAGAGGGTTAGCAAACTGCTTCTTGAAGTCTAAGTTATAAGCCTGTGAGATAAAGTCACAGATCAGAAAGAAGTTTCTCAGAAAGGTTCTTTCACCTTTTGAACGGATGAAATTTCCTTTCTCAGCGTAGGCCTCAATGCGATCCAAGGAAGCCCTTCTCAGGTTCCTCTAAGACAGTGTTAATGGACTGCTCCACGAAACATAAGTGTAACTCCGTGAGATGAATTCACCCATCACCAAGAAGTTTCTAAGAAAGCTTCTTTCTAGTTTTCATCTCTGGATATTTCCTTTGTCACCGTAAGGATAACTGCGCTATGAAGTATCTACCTGCAGATTTCCAGAAAACTGTGTTAAAAAACTGATCACTGAAGAGAAACGTGTAACTCTGTGAATTGCATTCACAGATGGCAATGCAGTTTCTCAGAAAGCTGCTCTTTAGTTATTATGTGAAGATATTTCATTTTCACCATAGCCCTCAATGAGCTCCTAAATATACATTTGCAGAGTCCACGACAACAGTGTTAGCAAACTGTGCCAAGAAGGGAAGGTGGAACTCTGTGTGATGAAGTCACACATCAGAAAGCAATCTCTCAGAAAGCTTCTCTCTAGTTATTATGTGAGGATATTTCCTTTTTCACCATGGGCCCCTATGGGCTCCCAAATATCACTTACCAGATTCCACGAAAAGAGGGTTAGCAAACTGCTTCCTGAAGTCTAAGTTATAAGCCTGTGAGATAAAGTCACAGATCAGAAAGAAGTTTCTCAGAAAGGTTCTTTCACGTTTTGAACGGATGAAATTTCCTTTCTCAGCGTAGGCCTCAATGCGATCCAAGGAAGCCCTTCTCAGGTTCCTCTAAGACAGTGTTAATGGACTGCTCCATGAAACATAAGTGTAACTCCGTGAGATGAATTCACCCATCACCAAGAAGTTTCTAAGAAAGCTTCTTTCTAGTTTTCATCTCTGGATATTTCCTTTGTCACTGTAAGGTTCATTGCGCTATGAAGTATCTAACTGCAGATTTCCAGAAAACTGTGTTAAAAAACTGATCACTGAAGAGAAACGTGTAACTCTGTGAAGTTGCATTCACACATGGCAATGCAGTTTCTCAGAAAGCTTCTCTTTAGTTATTATGTGAGGATATTTCATTTTCACCATAGCCCTCAATGAGCTCCTAAATATACCTTTGCAGAATCCACGACAACAGTGTTAGCAAACTGTGCCAAGAAGGGAAGGTGGAACTCTGTGTGATGAAGTCACACATCAGAAAGCAATCTCTCAGAAAGCTTCTCTCTAGTTATTATGTGAGGATATTTCCTTTTTCACCATGGGCCCCTATGGGCTCCCAAATATCACTTTCCAGATTCCACGAAAAGAGGGTTAGCAAACTGCTTCCTGAAGTCTAAGTTATAAGCCTGTGAGATAAAGTCACAGATCAGAAAGAAGTTTCTCAGAAAGTTTCTTTCACGTTTTGAACGGATGAAATTTCCTTTCTCAGCGTAGGCCTCAATGCGATCCAAGGAAGCCCTTCTCAGGTTCCTCTAAGACAGTGTTAATGGACTGCTCCACGAAACATAAGTGTAACTCCGTGAGATGAATTCACCCATCACCAAGAAGTTTCTAAGAAAGCTTCTTTCTAGTTTTCATCTCTGGATATTTCCTTTGTCACTGTAAGGTTCATTGCGCTATGAAGTATCTAACTGCAGATTTCCAGAAAACTGTGTTAAAAAACTGATCACTGAAGAGAAACGTGTAACTCTGTGAATTGCATTCACACATGGCAATGCAGTTTCTCAGAAAGCTTCTCTTTAGTTATTATGTGAGGATATTTCATTTTCACCATAGCCCTCAATGAGCTCCTAAATATACCTTTGCAGAATCCACGACAACAGTGTTAGCAAACTGTGCCAAGAAGGGAAGGTGGAACTCTGTGTGATGAAGTCACACATCAGAAAGCAATCTCTCAGAAAGCTTCTCTCTAGTTATTATGTGAGGATATTTCCTTTTTCACCATGGGCCCCTATGGGCTCCCAAATATCACTTACCAGATTCCACGAAAAGAGGGTTAGCAAACTGCTTCCTGAAGTCTAAGTTATAAGCCTGTGAGATAAAGTCACAGATCAGAAAGAAGTTTCTCAGAAAGGTTCTTTCACGTTTTGAACGGATGAAATTTCCTTTCTCAGCGTAGGCCTCAATGCGATCCAAGGAAGCCCTTCTCAGGTTCCTCTAAGACAGTGTTAATGGACTGCTCCACGAAACATAAGTGTAACTCCGTGAGATGAATTCACCCATCACCAAGAAGTTTCTAAGAAAGCTTCTTTCTAGTTTTCATCTCTGGATATTTCCTTTGTCACCGTAAGGTTCATTGCGCTATGAAGTATCTAACTGCAGATTTCCAGAAAACTGTGTTAAAAAACTGATCACTGAAGAGAAACGTGTAACTCTGTGAGTTGCATTCACACATGGCAATGCAGTTTCTCAGAAAGCTTCTCTTTAGTTATTATGTGAGGATATTTCATTTTCACCATAGCCCTCAATGAGCTCCTAAATATACCTTTGCAGAATCCACGACAACAGTGTTAGCAAACTGTGCCAAGAAGGGAAGGGTGGAACTCTGTGTGATGAAGTCACACATCAGAAAGCAATCTCTCAGAAAGCTTCTCTCTAGTTATTATGTGAGGATTTTCCTTTTTCACCATGGGCCCCTATGTGCTCCCAAATATAACTTTCCAGATTCCACGAAAAGAGGGTTACCAAATCGCTTCCTGAGGACTAACCTGTAACTCAGTGAGATGAATTCAGAGATCACAAAGAAGTTTCTCAGAAAGCTTCTTTCTCATTTCTGCCAGAGGATATTTCCTTTGTCCCCATTTTCTTCAAAGGGATCCTAAAATCAGTTCTTAGATTCCACACAAACAGGGCTAGGCAACGGCCCCACGAAATACAGGTGTAACTCAGTGGGTTGAATTCACACATCCCAAAGCGGTTTCTCAGAAAGCTTCTTTCTTGCTTAAGATGAAGTTATTTGTGCTCTCGGAGCGCCACCTTGTGTCCTATTGCAGATTCTGCGAAAACTCTGCTAGCAAGCTTCTCAGTGAATACAATGATGGAACTCTGTGGGCTGAGTTCACCCACAACAAAGGAGTTTCTGAGAAGGATTCTCTGCACGTTTGTCTGAGGAAACTTCCTTATCCACCATGGGATTCAACGATATCCATGACATCACTTCTGAGATTCCACAAAATGAGTGCTAGCAAACTCCCCCAACAGAGGGTGGGGTAACACTGTGAAATGAATTCACACAGCACAAAGCCGTTTCTCAGAAAGTTTCATTGCGCTTTATCTCGGAGGACATTTCCTCTGTACTTCCACCCCTCAAACCCATTCGAAATATCACTTCTCAGAATCCATGGAAACAGTCCTAGGGAACGGCTCCAAGAAATACTGGTGTAACTCTGAGTGATGAGGTAACACATAAGAAAGCAATTTCTCAGAAAGCTTCCTTAAGTATTTGATCTGAGGAGATTTGCTTCGTCACCGTCAGCTGCATAGCGCTGAGAAGTATCCCATTGCAGATTTCCAGAAAACTGTGTTAGCAAACTGATCACTGAAGAGAAACGTGTAACTCTGTGAGTTGCATTCATACATCGAAGTGCATTTTCCCAGAAGGCTTCTTTCCAGTTTTTATCTGAAGATATTTCCTTTTCCACCATAGCCCTCAATGAGCTCCTAAATATACCTTTGCAGAATCCACGACAACAGTGTTAGCAAACAGTCCCAAGAAGGGAATGGTGGAACTCTGTGTGATGAAGTCACACATCAGAAAGCAATCTCTCAGAAAGCTTCTCTCTAGTTATTATGTGAGGATATTTCCTTTTTCACCATGGGCCCCTATGGGCTCCCAAATATTACTTTCCAGATTCCACGAAAAGAGTGTTAGCAAACTGCTTCCTGAAGTCTAGGTTATAAGCCTGTGAGATAAACTCACAGATCAGAAAGAAGTTTCTCAGAAAGGTTCTTTCACGTTTTGAACGGATGAAATTTCCTTTCTCAGCGTAGGCCTCAATGCGATCCAAGGAAGCCCTTCTCAGGTTCCTCTAAGACAGTGTTAATGGACTGCTCCACGAAACATAAGTGTAACTCCGTGAGATGAATTCACCCATCACCAAGAAGTTTCTAAGAAAGCTTCTTTCTAGTTTTCATCTCTGGATATTTCCTTTGTCACTGTAAGGTTCATTGCGCTATGAAGTATCTAACTGCAGATTTCCAGAAAACTGTGTTAAAAAACTGATCACTGAAGACAAACGTGTAACTCTGTGAGTTGCATTCACACATGGCAATGCAGTTTCTCAGAAAGCTTCTCTTTAGTTATTATGTGAGGATATTTCATTTTCACCATAGCCCTCAATGAGCTCCTAAATATACCTTTGCAGAATCCACGACAACAGTGTTAGCAAACTGTGCCAAGAAGGGAAGGTGGAACTCTGTGTGATGAAGTCACACATCAGAAAGCAATCTCTCAGAAAGCTTCTCTCTAGTTATTATGTGAGGATATTTCCTTTTTCACCATGGGCCCCTATGGGCTCCCAAATATCACTTACCAGATTCCACGAAAAGAGGGTTAGCAAACTGCTTCCTGAAGTCTAAGTTATAAGCCTGTGAGATAAAGTCACAGATCAGAAAGAAGTTTCTCAGAAAGGTTCTTTCACGTTTTGAACGGATGAAATTTCCTTTCTCAGCGTAGGCCTCAATGCGATCCAAGGAAGCCCTTCTCAAGTTCCTCTAAGACAGTGTTAATATACTGCTCCACGAAACACAAGTGTAACTCCGTGAGATGAATTCACCCATCACCAAGATGTTTCTAAGAAAGATTCTTTCTAGTTTTCATCTCTGGATATTTCCTTTGTCACCGTAAGGTTCATTGCGCTATGAAGTATCTAACTGCAGATTTCCAGAAAACTGTGTTAAAAAACTGATCACTAAAGACAAACGTGTAACTCTGTGAGTTGCATTCACAGATGGCAATGCAGTTTCTTAGAAAGCTTCTCTTTAGTTATTATGTGAGGATATTTCATTTTCACCATAGCCCTCAATGAGCTCCTAAATATACCTTTGCAGAATCCACGACAACAGTGTTAGCAAACTGTGCCAAGAAGGGAAGGTGGAACTCTGTGTGATGAAGTCACACATCAGAAAGCAATCTCTCAGAAAGCTTCTCTCTAGTTAGTATGTGAGGATATTTCCTTTTTCACCATGGGCCCCTATGGGCTCCCAAATATCACTTATCAGATTCCACGAAAAGAGGGTTAGCAAACTGCTTCCTGAAGTCTAAGTTATAAGCCTGTGAGATAAAGTCACAGATCAGAAAGAAGTTTCTCAGAAAGGTTCTTTCACGTTTGAACGGATTGAAATTTCCTTTCTCAGCGTAGGCCTCAATGCGATCCAAGGAAGCCCTTCTCAGGTTCCTCTAAGACAGTGTTAATGGACTGCTCCACGAAACATAACTGTAACTCCGTGAGATGAATTCACCATCACCAAGAAGTTTCTAAGAAAGCTTCTTTCTAGTTTTCAACTCTGGATATTTCCTTTGGCACTGTAAGGTTCATTGCGCTATGAACTATCTAACTGCAGATTTCCAGAAAACTGTCTTAAAAAACTGATCACTGAAGAGAGACGTGTAACTCTGTGAATTGCATTCACACATAGCAATGCAGTATCTCAGAAAGCTTCTCTTTAGTTATTATGTGAGGATATTTCATTTTCACCATAGCCCTCAATGAGCTCCTAAATATACCTTTGCAGAATCCACGACAACAGTGTTAGCAAACTGTGCCAAGAAGGGAAGGTGGAACTCTGTGTGATGAAGTCACACATCAGAAAGCAATCTCTCAGAAAGCTTCTCTCTAGTTAGTATGTGAGGATATTTCCTTTTTCACCATGGGCCCCTATGGGCTCCCAAATATCACTTACCAGACTCCACGAAAAGAGGGTTAGCAAACTGCTTCCTGAAGTCTAAGTTATAATCCTGTGAGATAAAGTCACAGAGCAGAAAGAAGTTTCTCAGAAAGCTTCTTTCACGTTTTGAATGGATGAAATTTCCTTTCTCAGCGTAGGCCTCAATTCGATCCAAAGAAGCCCTTCTCAGGTTCTTCTAAGACAGTGTTAATGGACTGCTCCACGAAACATAAGTGTAACTCTGTGAGATGAATTCAGCCATCAACAAGAAGTTTCTAAGAAAGCTTCTTTTTAGTTTTCATCTCTGGATATTTCCTTTGTCACTGCTTACAGTGCTATGCGCTATGAAGTATCTAACCGCAGATTTCCATAAAACTGTGTTAAAAAACTGATCAGTGAAGAGAAACGTGTAACTCTGTGAATTGCATTCACACATGGCAATGCAGTTTCTCAGAAAGCTTCTCTTTAGTTATTATGTGAGGATATTTCATTTTCACCATAGCCCTCAATGGGCTCATAAATATACCTTTGCAGAATCCACGACAACAGTGTTAGCAAACTGTGCCAAGAAGGGAAGGTGGAACTCTGTGTGATGAAGTCACACATCAGAAAGCAATCTCTCAGAAAGCTTCTCTCTAGTTATTATGTGAGGATATTTCCTTTTTCACCATGGGCCCCTATGGGCTCCCAAATATCACTTTCCAGATTCCACGAAAAGAGGGTTAGCAAACTGCTTCCTGAAGTCTACGTTATAAGCCTGTGAGATAAAGTCACAGATCAGAAAGAAGTTTCTCAGAAAGCTTCTTTCACGTTTTGAACGGATGAAATTTCCTTTCTCAGCGTAGGCCTCAATGCGATCCAAGGAAGCCCTTCTCAGGTTCCTCAAAGACAGTGTTAATGGACTGCTCCACGAAACATAAGTGTAACTCTCGTGAGATGAATTCAGCCATCATCAAGAAGTTTCTAAGAAAGCTTCTTTCTAGTTTTCATCTCTGGATATTTCCTTTGTCACCGTAAGGATCATTGCGCTATGAAGTATCTAACTGCAGATTTCCAGAAAACTGTGTTAAAAATCTGATCACTGAAGAGAAACGTGTAACTCTGTGAGTTGCATTCACACATGGCAATGCAGTTTCTCAGAAAGCTTCTCTTTAGTTATTATGTGAGGATATTTCATTTTCACCTTAGCCCTCAATGAGCTCCTAAATATAACTTTGCAGAATCCACGACAACAGTGTTAGCAAACTGTGCCAAGAAGGGAAGGTGGAACTCTGTGTGATGAAGTCACACATCAGAAAGCAATCTCTCAGAAAGCTTCTCTCTAGTTAGTATGTGAGGATATTTCCTTTTTCACCATGGGCCCCTATGGGCTCCCAAATATCACTTACCAGACTCCACGAAAAGAGGGTTAGCAAACTGCTTCCTGAAGTCTAAGTTATAAGCCTGTGAGATAAAGTCACAGATCAGAAAGAAGTTTCTCAGAAAGCTTCTTTCACGTTTTGAACGGATGAAATTTCCTTTCTCAGCGTAGGCCTCAATGCGATCCAAGGAAGCCCTTCTCAGGTTCCTCTAAGACAGTGTTAATGGACTGCTCCACGAAACATAAGTGTAACTCCGTGGGATGAATTCACCAATCACCAAGAAGATTCTAAGAAAGCTTCTTTCTAGTTTTCATCTCTGGATATTTCCTTTGTCACCGCTTTCGGTGCTATGCGCTATGAAGTATCTAACCGCAGATTTCCATAAAACTGTGTTAAAAAACTGATCAGTGAAGAGAAACGTGTAACTCTGTGAATTGCATTCACACATGGCAATGCAGTTTCTCAGAAAGCTTCTCTTTAGTTATTATGTGAGGATATTTCATTTTCACCATAGGCCTCAAGGAGCTCCTAAATATACCTTTGCAGAATCCACGACAACAGTGTTAGCAAACTGTGCCAAGAAGGGAAGGTGGAACTCTGTGTGATGAAGTCACACATCAGAAAGCAATCTCTCAGAAAGCTTCTCTCTAGTTATTATGTGAGGATTTTCCTTTTTCACCATGGGCCCCTATGGGCTCCCAAATATAACTTTCCAGATTCCACGAAAAGAGGGTTACCAAATCGCTTCCTGAGGACTAACCTGTAACTCAGTGAGATGAATTCAGAGATCACAAAGAAGTTTCTCAGAAAGCTTCTTTCTCATTTCTGCCAGAGGATATTTCCTTTGTCCCCATTTTCTTCAAAGGGATCCTAAAATCAGTTCTTAGATTCCACACAAACAGGGCTAGGCAACGGCCCCACGAAATACAGGTGTAACTCAGTGGGTTGAATTCACACATCCCAAAGCGGTTTCTCAGAAAGCTTCTTTCTTGCTTAAGATGAAGTTATTTGTGCTCTCGGAGCGCCACCGTGTGTCCTATTGCAGATTCTGCGAAAACTCTGCTAGCAAGCTTCTCAGTGAATACAATGATGGAACTCTGTCGGCTGAGTTCACCCACAACAAAGGAGTTTCTGAGAAGTATTCTCTGCACGTTTGTCTGAGGAAACTTCCTTATCCACCATGGGATTCAACGATATCCATGACATCACTTCTGAGATTCCACAAAATGAGTGCTAGCAAACTCCCCCAACAGAGGGTGGTGTAACACTGTGAAATGAATTCACACAGCACAAAGCCGTTTCTCAGAAAGTTTCATTGCGCTTTATCTCGGAGGACATTTCCTCTGTACTTCTACCCCTCAAACCCATTCGAAATATCACTTCTCAGAATCCATGGAAACAGTCCTAGGGAACGGCTCCAAGAAATACTGGTGTAACTCTGAGTGATGAGGTAACACATAAGAAAGCAATTTCTCAGAAAGCTTCCTTAAGTATTTGATCTGAGGAGATTTGCTTCGTCACCGTCAGCTGCATAGCGCTGAGAAGTATCCCATTGCAGATTTCCAGAAAACTGTGTTAGCAAACTGATCACTGAAGAGAAACGTGTAACTCTGTGAGTTGCATTCATACATCGAAGTGCATTTTCCCAGAAGGCTTCTTTCCAGTTTTTATCTGAAGATATTTCCTTTTCCACCATAGCCCTCAATGAGCTCCTAAATATACCTTTGCAGAATCCACGACAACAGTGTTAGCAAACAGTCCCAAGAAGGGAATGGTGGAACTCTGTGTGATGAAGTCACACATCAGAAAGCAATCTCTCAGAAAGCTTCTCTCTAGTTATTATGTGAGGATATTTCCTTTTTCACCATGGGCCCCTATGGGCTCCCAAATATTACTTTCCAGATTCCACGAAAAGAGTGTTAGCAAACTGCTTCCTGAAGTCTAGGTTATAAGCCTGTGAGATAAACTCACAGATCAGAAAGAAGTTTCTCAGAAAGGTTCTTTCACGTTTTGAACGGATGAAATTTCCTTTCTCAGCGTAGGCCTCAATGCGATCCAAGGAAGCCCTTCTCAGGTTCCTCTAAGACAGTGTTAATGGACTGCTCCACGAAACATAAGTGTAACTCCGTGAGATGAATTCACCAATCACCAAGAAGATTCTAAGAAAGCTTCTTTCTAGTTTTCATCTCTGGATATTTCCTTTGTCACTGTAAGGTTCATTGCGCTATGAAGTATCTAACTGCAGATTTCCAGAAAACTGTGTTAAAAAACTGATCACTGAAGAGAAACGTGTAACTCTGTGAGTTGCATTCACAGATGGCAATGCAGTTTCTCAGAAAGCTTCTCTTTAGTTATTATGTGAGGATATTTCATTTTCACCTTAGCCCTCAATGAGCTCCTAAATATAACTTTGCAGAATCCACGACAACAGTGTTAGCAAACTGTGCCAAGAAGGGAAGGTGGAACGCTGTGTGATGAAGTCACACATCAGAAAGCAATCTCTCAGAAAGCTTCTCTCTAGTTATTATGTGAGGATATTTCCTATTTCACCATGGTCCCCTATGTGCTCCCAAATATCACTTTCCAGATTCCACGAAAAGAGGGTTAGCAAACTACTTCCTGAAGTCTAAGCTTCTTTCTAGTTTTCATCTCTGGATATTTCCTTTGTCACTGTAAGGTTCATTTCGCTATGAAGTATCTAACTGCAGATTTGCAGAAAACTGTGTTAAAAAACTGATCACTGAAGGGAGACGTGTAACTCTGTGAGTTGCATTCAAACATGGCAATGTAGTTTCTCAGAAAGCTTCTCTTTAGTTATTATGTGAGGATATTTCCTTTTTCAACATAGCCCTCAATGAGCTCCCAAATATACCTTTGCAGAATCCACGACAACAGTGTTAGCAAACTGTTGCAGGAAGGGAAGGGTGGAACTCTGTGTTATGAAGTCACACATCTGAAAGCAATCTCTCAGAAAGCTTCTCTCTAGTTATTATGTGAGGATATTTCCTTTTTCACCATGGGCCCCTATGGCCTCCCAAATATCACTTACCAGATTCCACGAAAAGAGGGTTAGCAAACTGCTTCCTGAAGTCTAAGTTATAAGCCTGTGAGATAAAGTCACAAATCAGAAAGAAGTTTCTCAGAAAGGTTCTTTCACGTTTTCAACGGATGAAATTTCCTTTCTCAGCGTAGGCCTCAATGCGATCCAAGGAAGCCCTTCTCAGGTTCCTCTAAGACGGTGTTAATGGACTGCTCCACGAAACATAACTGTAACTCCGTGAGATGAATTCACACTTCACCAAGAATTTTCTAAGAAAGCTTCTTTCTAGCTTTCATCTCTGGATATTTCCTTTGTCACTGTAAGATTCATTGCGCTATGAAGTATCTAACTGCAGATTTCCAGAAAACTGTGTTAAAAAACTGATCACTGAAGAGAAACGTGTAACTCTGTGAATTGCATTCACACATGGCAATGCAGTTTCTCAGAAAGCTTCTCTTTAGTTATTATGAGAGGATATTTCATTTTCACCGTAGCCTTCAATGAGATCCTAAATATACCTTTGCAGAATCCACGACAACAGTGTTAGCAAACTGTGCCAAGAAGGGAAGGTGGAACTCTGTGTGATGAAGTCACACATCAGAAAGCAATCTCTCAGAAAGCTTCTCTCTAGTTATTATGTGAGGATATTTCCTTTTTCACCATGGGCCCCTATGGGCTCCCAAATATCACTTATCAGATTCCACGAAAAGAGGGTTAACAAACTGCTTCCTGAAGTCTAAGTTATAAGCCTGTGAGATAAAGTCACAGATCAGAAAGAAGTTTCGCAGAAAGGTTCTTTCACGATTTGAACGGTTGAAATTTCCTTTCTCAGCGTAGTCCTCAATGCGATCCATGGAAGCCCTTCTCAGGTTCCTCTAAGACAGTGTTAATGGATTGCTCCACGAAACATAACTGTAACTCCGTGAGATGAATTCATCCATCACCAACAAGTTTCTAAGAAAGCTTCTTTCAAGTTTTCATCTCTGGATATTTCCTTTGTCACTGTAAGGTTCATTGCGCTATGAAGTATCTAACTGCAGATTTCCAGAAAACTGTGTTAAAAAACTGATCACTGAAGAGATACGTGTAACTCTGTGAATTGCATTCACACATAGCAATGCAGTATCTCAGAAAGCTTCTCTTTAGTTATTATGTGAGGATATTTCATTTTCACCATAGCCCTCAATGAGCTCCTAAATATACCTTTGCAGAATCCACGACAACAGTGTTAGCAAACTGTGCCAAGAAGGGAAGGTGGAACTCTGTGTGATGAAGTCACACATCAGAAAGCAATCTCTCAGAAAGCTTCTCTCTAGTTATTATGTGAGGATATTTCCTTTTTCAACATGCGCCCCTACGGGGTCCCAAATATCACTTACCAGATTCCACGAAAAGAGAGTTAGCAAACTGCTTCCTGAAGTCTAAGTTATAAGCCTGTGAGATAAAGTCACAGATCAGAAAGAAGTTTCTCAGAAAGCTTCTTTCACGTTTTGAACGGATGAAATTTCCTTTCTCAGCCTAGGCCTCAATGCGATCCAAGGAAGCCCTTCTCAGGTTCTTCAAAGACAGTGTTAATGGACTCCTCCACGAAACATAAGTGTAACTCTGTGAGATGAATTCAGCCATCACCAAGAAGTTTCTAAGAAAGCTTCTTTCTAGTTTTCATCTCTGGATATTTCCTTTGTCACCGTAAGGATCATTGAGCTATGAAGTATCTAGCTGCAGATTTCCAGAAAACGGTGTTAAAAATCTGATCACTGAAGAGAAACGTGTAACTCTGTGAGTTGCATTCACACATCGCAATGCAGTTTCTCAGAAAGCTTCTCTTTAGTTATTATGTGAGGATATTTCATTTTCACTATAGCCCTCAATGAGCTCCCGAATATACCTTTGCAGAATCCACGACAACAGTGTTAGCAAACTGTGCCAAGAAGGGAAGGTGGAACTCTGTGTGAAGAAGTCACACATCAGAAAGCAATCTCTCAGAAAGCTTCTCTCTAGTTATTATGTGAGGATATTTCCTTTTTCACCATGGGCCCCTATGGGCTCCCAAATATCACTTTCCAGATTCCACGAAAAGAGCGTTAGCAAACAGATTCCTGAAGTCTACGTTATAAGCCTGTGAGATAAAGTCACAGATCAGAAAGAAGTTTCTCAGAAAGCTTCTTTCACGTTTTGAACGGATGAAATTTCCTTTCTCAGCGTAGGCCTCAATGCGATCCAAGGAAGCCCTTCTCAGGTTCCTCAAAGACAGTGTTAATGGACTGCTCCAGGAAACATAAGTGTAACTCTCTGAGATGAATTCAGCCATCATCAAGAAGTTTCTAAGAAAGCTTCTTTCTAGTTTTCATCTCTGGATATTTCCTTTGTCACCGTAAGGATCATTGAGCTATGAAGTATCTAGCTGCAGATTTCCAGAAAACGGTGTTAAAAATCTGATCACTGAAGAGAAACGTGTAACTCTGTGAGTTGCATTCACACATCGGCAATGCAGTTTCTCAGAAAGCTTCTCTTTAGTTATTATGTGAGGATATTTCATTTTCACTATAGCCCTCAATGAGCTCCCGAATATACCTTTGCAGAATCCACGACAACAGTGTTAGCAAACTGTGCCAAGAAGGGAAGGTGGAACTCTGTGTGAAGAAGTCACACATCAGAAAGCAATCTCTCAGAAAGCTTCTCTCTAGTTATTATGTGAGGATATTTCCTTTTTCACCATGGGCCCCTATGGGCCCCCAAATATCACTTACCAGATTCCACGAAAAGAGGGTTAGCAAACTGCTCCCTGAAGTCTAAGTTATAAGCCTGTGAGATAAAGTCACAGATCAGAAAGAAGTTTCTCAGAAAGCTTCTTTCACGTTTTGAACGGATGAAATTTCCTTTCTCAGCCTAGGCCTCAATGCGATCCAAGGAAGCCCTTCTCAGGTTCTTCAAAGACAGTGTTAATGGACTCCTCCACGAAACATAAGTGTAACTCTGTGAGATGAATTCAGCCATCACCAAGAAGTTTCTAAGAAAGCTTCTTTCTAGTTTTCATCTCTGGATATTTCCTTTGTCACCGTAAGGTTCATTGCGCTATGAAGTATCTAACTGCAGATTTCCAGAAAACTGTGTTAAAAAACGGATCACTGAAGAGAGACGTGTAACTCTGTGAGTTGCATTCAAACATGGCAATGCAGTTTCTCACAAAGCTTCTCTTTAGTTATTATGTGAGGATATTTCATTTTCACCATAGCCCTCAATGAGCTCCTAAATATACCTTTGCAGAATCCACGACAACAGTGTTAGCAAACTGTGCCAAGAAGGGAAGGTGGAACTCTGTGTGAAGAAGTCACACATCAGAAAGCAATCTCTCAGAAAGCTTCTCTCTAGTTATTATGTGAGGATTTTCCTTTTTCACCATGGGCCCCTATGGGCTCCCAAATATAACTTTCCAGATTCCACGAAAAGAGGGTTACCAAATCGCTTCCTGAGGACTAATTTGTAACTCAGTGAGATGAATTCAGAGATCACAAAGAAGTTTCTCAGAAAGCTTCTTTCTCATTTCTGCCAGAGGATATTTCCTTTGTCCCCATTTTCTTCAAAGGGATCCTAAAATCAGTTCTTAGATTCCACACAAACAGGGCTAGGCAACGGCCCCACGAAATACAGGTGTAACTCAGTGGGTTGAATTCACACATCCCAAAGCGGTTTCTCAGAAAGCTTCTTTCTTGCTTAAGATGAAGTTATTTGTGCTCTCGGAGGGCCACCGTGTGTCCTATTGCAGATTCTGCGAAAACTCTGCTAGCAAGCTTCTCAGTGAATACAATGATGGAACTCTGTCGGCTGAGTTCACCCACAACAAAGGAGTTTCTGAGAAGTATTCTCTGCACGTTTGTCTGAGGAAACTTCCTTATCCACCATGGGATTCAACGATATCCATGACATCACTTCTGAGATTCCACAAAATGAGTGCTAGCAAACTCCCCCAACAGAGGGTGGTGTAACACTGTGAAATGAATTCACACAGCACAAAGCCGTTTCTCAGAAAGTTTCATTGCGCTTTATCTCGGAGGACATTTCCTCTGTACTTCTACCCCTCAAACCCATTCGAAATATCACTTCTCAGAATCCATGGAAACAGTCCTAGGGAACGGCTCCAAGAAATACTGGTGTAACTCTGAGTGATGAGGTAACACATAAGAAACCAATTTCTCAGAAAGCTTCCTTAAGTATTTGATCTGAGGAGATTTGCTTCGTCACCGTCAGCTGCATAGCGCTGAGAAGTATCCCATTGCAGATTTCCAGAAAACTGTGTTAGCAAACTGATCACTGAAGAGAAACGTGTAACTCTGTGAGTTGCATTCATACATCGAAGTGCATTTTCCCAGAAGGCTTCTTTCCAGTTTTTATCTGAAGATATTTCCTTTTCCACCATAGCCCTCAATGAGCTCCTAAATATACCTTTGCAGAATCCACGACAACAGTGTTAGCAAACAGTCCCAAGAAGGGAATGGTGGAACTCTGTGTGATGAAGTCACACATCAGAAAGCAATCTCTCAGAAAGCTTCTCTCTAGTTATTATGTGAGGATATTTCCTTTTTCACCATGGGCCCCTATGGGCTCCCAAATATTACTTTCCAGATTCCACGAAAAGAGTGTTAGCAAACTGCTTCCTGAAGTCTAGGTTATAAGCCTGTGAGATAAACTCACAGATCAGAAAGAAGTTTCTCAGAAAGGTTCTTTCACGTTTTGAACGGATGAAATTTCCTTTCTCAGCGTAGGCCTCAATGCGATCCAAGGAAGCCCTTCTCAGGTTCCTCTAAGACAGTGTTAATGGACTGCTCCATGAAACATAAGTGTAACTCCGTGAGATGAATTCCCCATCACCAGGAAGTTTCTAAGAAAGCTTCTTTCTAGTTTTCATCTCTGGATATTTCCTTTGTCACTGTAAGGTTCATTGCGCTATGAAGTATCTAACTGCAGATTTCCAGAAAACTGTGTTAAAAAACTGATCACTGAAGAGAAACGTGTAACTCTGTGAGTTGCATTCACACATGGCAATGCAGTTTCTCAGAAAGCTTCTCTTTAGTTATTATGTGAGGATATTTCATTTTCACCATAGCCCTCAATGAGCTCCTAAATATACCTTTGCAGAATCCACGACAACAGTGTTAGCAAACTGTGCCAAGAAGGGAAGGTGGAACTCTGTGTGATGAAGTCACACATCAGAAAGCAATCTCTCAGAAAGCTTCTCTCTAGTTATTATGTGAGGATATTTCCTTTTTCACCATGGGCCCCTATGAGGCTCCCAAATATCACTTTCCAGATTCCACGAAAAGAGGGTTAGCAAACTACTTCCTGAAGTCTAAGCTTCTTTCTAGTTTTCATCTCTGGATATTTCCTTTGTCACTGTAAGGTTCATTTCGCTATGAAGTATCTAACTGCAGATTTGCAGAAAACTGTGTTAAAAAACTGATCACTGAAGGGAGACGTGTAACTCTGTGAGTTGCATTCAAACATGGCAATGCAGTTTCTCACAAAGCTTCTCTTTAGTTATTATGTGAGGATATTTCATTTTCACCATAGCCCTCAATGAGCTCCTAAGTATACCGTTGCAGAAACCACGACAACAGTGTTAGCAAACTGTGCCAAGAAGGGAAGGTGGAACTCTGTGTGATGAAGTCACACATCAGAAAGCAATCTCTCAGAAAGCTTCCCTCTAGGTATTATGTGAGGATATTTCCTTTTTCACCGTGGGCCCCTATGGGCTCCCAAATATAACTTTCCAGATTCCACGAAAAGAGGGTTAGCAAACTGCTTCCTGAAGTCTATATAAGTCTGTGAGATGAACTCACAGATCAGAAAGAAGTTTCTCAGAAAGCTTCTTTCACGTTTTGAACGGATGAAATTTCCTTTCTCAGCGTAGGCCTCAATGCGATCCAAGGAAGCCCTTCTCAGGTTCCTCAAAGACAGTGTTAATGGACTGCTCCACGAAACATAAGTGTAACTCTGTGAGATGAATTCAGCCATCACCAAGAAGTTTCTAAGAAAGCTTCTTTCTAGTTTTCATCTCTGGATATTTCCTTTGTCACCGTAAGGTTCATTGCGCTATGAAGTATCTAACTGCAGATTTCCAGAAAACTGTGTTAAAAATCTGATCACTGAAGAGAAACGTGTAACTCTGTGAATTGCATTCACACATGGCAATGCAGTTTCTCAGAAAGCTTCTCTTTAGTTATTATGTGAGGATATTTCATTTTCACCATAGCCCTCAAAGAGCTCCTAAATATACCCTTGCAGAATCCACGACAACAGTGTTAGCAAACTGTGCCAAGAAGGGAAGGTGGAACTCTGTGTGATGAAGTCACACATCAGAAAGCAATCTCTCAGAAAGCTTCTCTCTAGTTATTATGTGAGGATATTTCCTTTTTCACCATGGGCCCCTATGGGCTCCCAAATATAACTTTCCAGATTCCACGAAAAGAGTGTTAGCAAACTGCTTCCTGAAGTCTAAGTTTTAAGCCTGTGAGATAAACTCACAGACCAGAAAGAAGTTTCTCAGAAAGGTTCTTTCACGTTTTGAACGGATGAAATTTCCTTTCTCAGCGTAGGCCTCAATGCGATCCAAGGAAGCCCTTCTCAGGTTCCTCTAAGACAGTGTTAATGGACTGCTTCACGAAACATAAGTGTAACTCTGTGAGATGAATTCACCCATCACCAAGAAGTTTCCAAGAAAGTTTCTTTCTAGTTTTCATCTCTGGATATTTCCTTTGTCACCGTAAGGTTCATTGCGCTATGAAGTATCTAACTGCAGATTTCCAGAAAACTGTTAAAAAACTGATCACTGAAGAGAAACGTGTAACTCTATGAGTTGCATTCACACATGGCAATGCAGTTTCTCAGAAAGCTTCTCTTTAGTTATTATGTGAGGATATTTCATTTTCACCATAGCCCTCAATGAGCTCCCAAATATACCATTGCAGAATCCACGACAACAGTGTTAGCAAACTGTGCCAAGAAGGGAAGGTGGAACTCTGTGTGATGAAGTCACACATCAGAAAGCAATCTCTCAGAAAGCTTCTCTCTAGTTATTATGTGAGGATATATCCTTTCTCACCATGGGCCCCTATGGGCTCCCAAATATAACTTTCCAGATTCCACGAAAAGAGGGTTAGCAAACTGCTTCCTGAAGTCTATATAAGTCTGTGAGATGAACTCACAGATCAGAAAGAAGTTTCTCAGAAAACTTCTTTCACGTTTTGAACAGATGAAATTTCCTTTCTCAGCGTAGGCCTCAATGCGATCCAAGGAAGCCCTTCTCAGGTTCCTCAAAGACAGTGTTAATGGACTGCTCCACGAAACATAAGTTTAACTCCGTGAGATGAATTCACCCATCACCAAGAAGTTTCTACGAAAGCTTCTTTCTAGTTTCCATCTCTGAATATTTCCTTTGTCACCGTAAGGTTCATTGCGCTATGAAGTATCTAACTGCAGATTTCCAGAAAACTGTGTTAAAAGACTGATCACTGAAGAGAAACGTGTAACTCTGTGAGTTGCATTCACACATGGCAATGCAGTTTCTCAGAAAGCTTCTCTTTAGTTATTATGTGAGGATATTTCATTTTCACCATAGCCCTCAATGAGCTCCCAAATATACCTTTGCAGAATCCACGACAACAGTGTTAGCAAACTGTGCCAAGAAGGGAAGCGTGGAACTCTGTGTGATGAAGCCACACATCAGAAAGCAATCTCTCAGAAAGCTTCTCTCTAGTTATTATGTGAGGATATTTCCTTTTTCACCATGGGCCCCTATAGGCTCCCAAATATCACATTGCAGATTCCACGAAAAGAGTGTTAGCAAATCGCTTCCTGAAGACTAACCTGTAACTCTGTGAGATGAATTCAGAGATCACAAAGAAGTTTCTCAGAAAGCTTCTTTCTCATTTCTGCCAGAGGATATTTCCTTTGTCCCCATTTTCTTCAAAGGGATCCTAAAATCAGTTCTTAGATTCCACACAAACAGGGCTAGGCAACGGCCCCACGAAATACAGGTGTAACTCAGTGGGTTGAATTCACACATCCCAAAGCGGTTTCTCAGAAAGCTTCTTTCTTGCTTAAGATGAAGTTATTTGTGGTCTCGGAGCGCCACCTTGTTTCCTATTGCAGACTCTGCGAAAACTCTGCTAGCAAGCTTCTCAGTGATTACAATGATGGAACTCTGTGGGCTGAGTTCACTCACAACAAAGGAGTTTCTGAGAAGGATTCTCTGCACGTTTGTCTGAGGATACTTCCTTATCCACCATGGGATTCAACGATATCCATGACATCACTTCTGAGATTCCACAAAATGAGTGCTAGCAAACTCCCCCAACAGAGGGTGGTGTAATAATATGAAATGAATTAACACAGCACAAAGCCGTTTCTCATGAAGTTTCATTCTGCTTTATCTCGGAGGACATTTCCTCTGTACTTCTACCCCTCAAACACATTCGAAATATCACTTCTCAGAATCCATGGAAACAGTCCTAGGGAACGGCTCCAAGAAATACTGGTGTAACTCTGAGTGATGAAGTAACACATAAGAAAGCAGTTTCTCAGAAAGCTTCTTTACGTATTAGATCTGAGGAGATTTGCTTCATCCCCGTCCACTGCATAGCGCTAAGAAGTATAACATTGCAGATTTCCAGAAAACTGTGTTAGCAAACTGATCACTGAAGAGAAACGTGTAACTCAGTGAGTTGCATTCATACATCGAAGTGCATTTTCCCAGAAGGCTTCTTTCCAGTTTTTATCTGAAGATATTTCCTTTTCCACCGTAGCCCTCAATGAGCTCCTAAATATACCTTTGCAGAATCCACGACAACAGTGTTAGCAAACAGTCCCAAGAAGGGAATGGTGGAACTCTGTGTGATGAAGTCACACATCAGAAAGCAATCTCTCAGAAAGCTTCTCTCTAGTTATTATGTGAGGATATTTCCTTTTTCACCATGGGCCCCTATGGGCTCCCAAATATTACTTTCCAGATTCCACGAAAAGAGTGTTAGCAAACTGCTTCCTGAAGTCTAGGTTATAAGCCTGTGAGATAAACTCACAGATCAGAAAGAAGTTTCTCAGAAAGGTTCTTTCACGTTTTGAACGGATGAAATTTCCTTTCTCAGCGTAGGCCTCAATGCGATCCAAGGAAGCCCTTCTCAGGTTCCTCTAAGACAGTGTTAATGGACTGCTCCACGAAACATAAGTGTAACTCCGTGAGATGAATTCACCCATCACCAAGAAGTTTCTAAGAAAGCTTCTTTCTAGTTTTCATCTCTGGATATTGCCTTTGTCACCGTAAGGTTCATTGCACTATGAAGTATCTAACTGCAGATTTCCAGAAAACTGTGTTAAAAAACTGATCACTGAAGAGAAACGTGTAACTCTGTGAATTGCATTCACACATGGCAATGCAGATTCTCAGAAAGCTTCTCTTTAGTTATTATGTGAGGATATTTCATTTTCACCATAGGCCTCAAGGAGCTCCTAAATATACCTTTGCAGAATCCACGACAACAGTGTTAGCAAACTGTGCCAAGAAGGGAAGGGTGGAACTCTGTGTGATGAAGTCACACATCAGAAAGCAATCTCTCAGAAAGCTTCTCTCTAGTTATTATGTGAGGATTTTCCTTTTTCACCATGGGCCCCTATGGGCTCCCAAATATCACTTTCCAGATTCCACGAAAAGAGGGTTAGCAAACTGCTTCCTGAAGTCTAAGTTATAAGTCTGTGAGATGAACTCACCGATCAGAAAGAAGATTCTCAGAAAGCTTCTTTCACGTTTTGAACGGATGAAATTTCCTTTCTCAGCGTAGGCCTCAATGCGATCCAAGGAAGCCCTTCTCAGGTTCCTCAAAGACAGTGTTAATGGACTGCTCCACGAAACATAAGTGTAACTCTGTGAGATGAATTCACCCATCACCAAGAAGTTTCTAAGAAAGCTTCTTTCTACTTTTCATCTCTGGATATTTCCTTTGTCACCGTAAGGTTCATTGCGCTATGAAGTATCTAACTGCAGATTTCCAGAAAACTGTGTTAAAAAACTGATCACTGAAGAGAAACGTGTAACTCTGTGAGTTGCATTCACACATGGCAATGCAGTTTCTCAGAAAGCTTCTCTTTAGTTATTATGTGAGGATATTTCCTTTTCACCATAGCCCTCAATGAGCTCCCAAATATACCTTTGCAGAATCCACGACAACAGTGTTAGCAAACTGTGCCAAGAAGGGAAGGGTGGAACTCCGTGTGATGAAGTCACACATCAGAAAGCAATGTCTCAGAAAGCTTCTCTCTCGTTATTATGTGGGGATATTTCCTTTTTCACCATGGGCCCCTATAGGCTCCCAAATATCACTTTGCAGATTCCACGAAAAGAGTGTTAGCAAATCGCTTCCTGAGGACTAACCTGTAACTCTGTGAGATGAATTCAGATATCACAAAGAAGTTTCTCAGAAAGCTTCTTTCTCATTTCTGCCAGAGGATATTTCCTTTGTCCCCATTTTCTTCAAAGGGATCCTAAAATCAGTTCTTAGATTCCACACAAACAGGGCTAGGCAACGGCCCCACGAAATACAGGTGTAACTCAGTGGGTTGAATTCACACATCCCAAAGCGGTTTCTCAGAAAGCTTCTTTCTTGCTTAAGATGAAGTTATTTGTGGTCTTGGAGCGCCACGGTGTGTCCTATTGCAGATTCTGCGAAAACTCTGCTAGCAAGTTTCTCAGTGAATACAATGATGGAACTCTGTGGGCTGAGGTCACCCACAACAAAGGAGTTTCTGAGAAGGATTCTCTGCACGGTTGTCTGAGGAAACTTCCTTATCCACCATGGGATTCAACGATATCCATGACATCACTCCTGAGATTCCACAAAATGAGTGCTAGCAAACCCCCCAACAGAGGGTGGTGTAACACTGTGAAATGAATTCACACAGCACAAAGCCGTTTCTCAGAAAGTTTCATTGCGCTTTATCTCGGAGGACATTTCCTCTGTACTTCTACCCCTCAAACCCATTCGAAATATCACTTCTCAGAATCCATGGAAACAGTCCTAGGGAACGGCACCAAGAAATACTGGTGTAACTCTGAGTGATGAGGTAACACATAAGAAAGCAATTTCTCAGAAAGCTTCCTTAAGTATTTGATCTGAGGAGATTTGCTTCGTCCCCGTCAGCTGCATAGCGCTAAGAAGTATCCCATTGCAGATTTCCAGAAAACAGTATTAGCAAACTGATCACTGAAGAGAAACGTGTAACTCTGTCAGTTGGATTTTTACATCGATGTGCATTTTCCCAGAAGGCTTCTTTCCAGTTTTTATCTGAAGATATTTCCTTTTCCACCATAGCCCTCAATGAGCTCCTAAATATACCTTTGCAGAATCCACGACAACAGTGTTAGCAAACAGTCCCAAGAAGGGAATGGTGGAACTCTGTGTGATGAAGTCACACATCAGAAAGCAATCTCTCAGAAAACTTCTCTCTAGTTATTATGTGAGGATATATTTTTTTTCACCATGGCCCCTATGGGCTCCCAAATATTACTTTCCAGATTCCACGAAAAGAGTGTTAGCAATCTGCTTCCTGAAGTCTGGGTTATAAGCCTGTGAGATAAACTCACAGATCAGAAAGAAGTTTCTCAGAAAGCTTCTTTCACGTTTTGAACGGATGAAATTTCCTTTCTCAGCGTAGGCCTCAATGCGATCCAAGGAAGCCCTTCTCAGGTTCCTCAAAGACAGTGTTAATGGACTGCTCCACGAAACATAAGTGTAACTCTGTGAGATGAATTCAGCCATCACCAAGAAGTTTCTAAGAAAGCTTCTTTCTAGTTTTCATCTGTGGATATTTCCTTTGTCACCGTAAGGTTCATTGCGCTATGAAGTACCTAACTGCAGATTTCCAGAAAACTGTGTTAAAAATCTGATCACTGAAGAGAAACGTGTAACTCTGTGAGTTGCATTCACACATGGCAATGCAGTTTCTCAGAAAGCTTCTCTTTAGTTATTATGTGAGGATAATTCTTTTTTCACCATAGCCCTCAATGAGCTCCCAAATATACCTTTGCAGAATCCACGACAACAGTGTTAGCAAACTGTGCCAAGAAGGGAAGGTGAAACTCTGTGTGATGAAGTCACACATCAGAAAGCAATCTCTCAGAAAGCTTCTCTCTAGTGATTATGTGAGGATATATCCTTTTTCACCATGGGCCCCTATGGGCTCCCAAATATCACTTTCCAGATTCCACGAAAAGAGTGTTAGCAAACTGCTTCCTGAAGTCCAAGTTATAAGCCTGTGAGATAAAGTCACAGGTCAGAAAGAAGTTTCTCAGAAAGGTTCTTTCACGTTTTGAACGGATGAAATTTCCTTTCTCAGCGTAGTCCTCAATGCGATCCAAGGAAGCCCTTCTCGGTTCCTCTAAGACAGTGTTAATGGACTGCTCCACGAAACATAAGTGTAACTCCGTGAGATGAATTCACCCATCACCAAGAAGTTTCTAAGAAAGCTTCTTTCTAGTTTTCATCTCTGGATATTACCGTTGTCACTGTAAGGTTCATTGCGCTATGAAGTATCTAACTGCAGATTTCCAGAACTGTGTTAAAAATCTGATCACTGCAGAGAAACGTGTATCTCTGTGAGTTGCATTTACACATGGCAATGCAGTTTTTCAGAAAGCTTCTCTTTAGTTATTATGTGAGGATATTTCATTTTCACCATAGCCCTCAATGAGCTCCTAAATATACCGTTGCAGAATCCACGACAACAGTGTTAGCAAACTGTCCCAAGAAGGGAAGGTGGAACTCTGTGTGATGAAGTCACACATCAGAAAGCAATCTCTCAGAAAGCTTCTCTCTAGTTATTATGTGAGGATATTTCCTTTTTCACCATGGGCCCCTATGGGCTCCCAAATATCACTTTCCAGATTCCACGAAAAGAGTGTTAACAAACTGCTTCCAGAAGTTTAAGTTATAAGTCTGTGAGATGAACTCACAGATCAGAAAGAAGTTTCTCGGAAAGCTTCCTTCACGTTTTGAACGGATGAAATTTCCGTTATCAGCGAGGGCCTCAATGCGATCCAAGGAAGCCCTTCTCAGGTTCCTCAAAGACGATGTTAATGGACTGCTCCACGAAACATAAGTGTAACTCTGTGAGATGAATTCACACATCACCAAGAAGTGTCTAAGAAAGCTTCTTTCTAGTTTTCATCTGAGGATATTTCCTTTTTCACCGTTAGCTTCATAGCGCTATGAAGTATCTACTTGCAGATTTGCAGTAAACTGTGTTAACAAACTGATCACTGAAGAGAAACGTGTAACTCTGTGAGTTGCATTCACACATGGCAATGCAGTTTCTCAGAAAGCTTCTCCTTAGTTATTATGTGAGGATATTTCCTTTTTCACCATAGCCCTCAATGAGTTCCCAAATATTCCTTCTAGAATCCGTGACAACAGTGTTAGCAAACTGTTCCAAGAAGGGAAGGGTGGAACTCTGTGTGATGAAGTCACACATCTGAAAGCAATCTCTCAGAAAGCTTCTCTCTAGTTATTATATGAGGATATTTCCTTTTTCACCATGAGAACCTATGGGCTCCCAAATATCACATTCCTGATTCCACGAAAAGGGTGTTAGGAAACTGCTTCCTGAAGTCTAATTTATACGTCTGTGAGATGAACTCACAGATCAGAAAGAAGTTTCTCAGAAAGCTTCTTTTACGTTTTGAACGGATGAAGTTTCCTTTATCATCGCAGGCCTCAACGCGATCCAAGGAAGCCCTTCTCAGGTTCCTCAAAGAGAGTGTTAGGGGACTGCTCCACGAAACATAAGTGTAACTCTGTGAGATGAATTCACACATCACCAGGAAGTTTCTAAGAAAGCTTCTTTCTAGTTTTCATTTGAGGATATTTCCTTTTTCACCGTTAGCTTCATAGCGCTATGAACAATCTAATTACAGATTTCTGAAAACTTAGTTAGCAAACTGATCACTGAAGATAACGTGTAACTCTGTGAGTAGCATTCACTCATAGCAATGCAGTTTCTCAGAAGGCTTCTTTCCAGTTTTGATCTGAGGATATTTCCTTTTTCACCCTTGCCCTCAATGAGCTCCCAAATGTACTTTTGCAGAATCCACGACAACAGTGTTAGCAAACTGTTCCAAGAAGGGAAGGGTGGAACTCTGTGTGATGAATTCACACATCAGAAAGCAATCTCTCAGAAAGCTTCTCTCTAGTTATTATGTGAGGAGATTTCCTTTTTCACCATGGGCCCCTATGGGCTCCCAAATATCACTTTCCAGATTCCACGAAAAGAGTGTTAGCAAACTGCTTCCTGAAGTCTAAGTTATAAGTCTTTTAGATGAACACACATATCAGGAAGAAGTTTCTCAGAAAGCTTCCTTCACGTTTTGAACGGATGAAATTTCCTTTATCAGTGTAGGCCTCAAAGCGATCCAAGTAAGCCTTTCTGACGTTCCTCAAAGAGAGTGTTAATGGACTTCTCCACGAAACATAAGTATAACTCTGTGAGATGAATTCACACATCACCAAGAAGTTTCTAAGAAAGCTTCTTTCTAGTTTCATCTGTGGATATTTCCTTTGTCACCGTAAGGTTCATTGTGCTATGAAGTATATAATTGCAGGTTTCCAGAAAACTGTATTAACAAACTGATCACTGAAGAGAAACGTGTAACTCTGTGATTTGCATTCATAAATGGCAATGCAGTTTCTCAGAAAGCTTCTCTTAGTTATTATGTTAGGATATTTGATTTTACACCATAGCCCTCAATGAGTTCCCAAGTATACCTTTGCAGAATCCTCGACAACAGTGTTAGCAAACTGTTCCAAGAAGGGAAGGGTGAAACTCTGTGTGATGAAGTCACACATCAGAAAGCAATCTCTCAGAAAGCTTCTCTCTAGGTATTATGTGAGGATATTTCCTTTTTCAACATGGGCCCCCATGGGCTCCCAAATATCACTTTCCAGATTCCACGAAAAGAGTGTTAGCAACCTGCTTCCTGAAGACTAAGTTATAAGTCTGTGAGATGAACTCACACATCAGAAAGAAGTTTCTCAGAGAGCTTCTTTCACGTTTTGTACGGTTGAAATTTCCTTTATCAGCGAAGGCCTCAATGCGATCCAAGGAAGCCCTTATCAGGTTCCTCAAAGACAGTGTGAATGGACTGCACCACGAAACATAAGTGTAACTCTGTGAGATCAATTCACACATCACCAAGACGTTTCTAAGAAAGCTTCTTTCTAGTTTTCATCTGTGGATATTTCCTTTGTCTCCGCAAAGTTCAGTGCGCTATGAAGTATCTATTTGCGTATTTCCAGAAAACTTAGTTAGCAAACTGATCACTGAAGAGAAACTTGTAACTCTGTGACTTGCATTCACTCATGGCAATGCAGTTTCTCAGAAGGCTTCTTTCCAGTTTTTATCTGAGGATATTTACTTTTTCACCATAGCCCTCAATGAGCTCCCAAATTTAGCTTTGCAGAATCCAGCACAACAGTGTTAGCAAACTGTTGCAAAAAGGGAAGGGTAGAACTCTGTTTGATGAAGTCACACATCAGAATGCAATCTCTCAGAATGCTTCTCTCTAGTTATGTGAGAATATTTCCTTTTTCACCGTGGGCCCCCATGGGCTCCCAAATAACACTTTCCAGATTCCACGAAGAGAGTGTTAGCAAACTGCTTCTGAAGTCTAAGTTATAAGTCTGTGAGATGAACTCACAGATCAGAAAGAAGTTTCTCAGAAAGCTTCTTTCACGTTTTGAATGGATGAAATTTCCTTCAGCAGCATAGACCTCAATGCGATACCAATAAGCCCTTCTCAGGTTTCTGAAAGACGGTTGAAATGGACTGCTCCAAGAAACATAAGTGTAACTATGTGAGATGAATTCACACATCACCAAGATGTTTCTAAAAAGCTTCTTTCTGGTTTTCATCTGAGGATATTTCCTTTTTCACCGTAAGCTTCATTTCGCTAAGAGCTATCCCATAGCAGATTTCCAGAAAACTTAGTTAGCAAACTGATCACTGAAGAGAAACGTGTAACTCTGTGAGTTGCATTCACTCATGGCAATGCAGTTTCTCAGAAAGCTTCTTTCCAGGTTTGATCTGAGGATATTTACTTTTTCGCCATAGCCCTCAATGAGCTCCCAATTATAAGTTTGCAGAATCCACGACAATAATGTTAGCAAACTGTTCCAAGAAGGGAAGGGTGGAACTCTCTGTGATGAAGTCACACATCAGAAAGCAATCTCTCAGAAAGCTTCTCTCTAGATATTATGTGAGGATATTTCCTTTTTCACCATGGGCCTCGATGGGCTCCCAAACATCACTTTCCAGATTCCACGAAAAGAGTGTTAGCAAACTGTTTCCTGAAGTCTACGTTATAGGTCTGTAGAGATGAACTCACACATCAGAAAGAAGTTTCTCAGAAAGCTTCTTTCACGATTTGAACGGATGAAATTTCTTTATCAAATTAGGCCTCAATGCGATCCAAGGAAGCCCTTCTCAGGTTCCTCAAAGAGAGTGTTAATGGACTGCTCCACGAAACATAAGTGTAACTCTGTGAGATGAATTCACACATCACCAAGAAGTTTCTAAGAAAGCTTCTTTCTAGTTTTCATCTCAGGATATTTCCTTTGTCACCGTATGCTTCATTGCGCTAAGAGTTATCCCATTGCAGATTTCCAGTAAACTTAGTTAGCAAACTGATTGCTGAAGAGAAACCTGTATCTCTGTGAGTTGCATTCACTCATGGCAATGCAGTTTCTCAGAAGACTTTTTCCAGGTTTGATCTGAGGATATTTCCTTTTTCACCATAGCCCTCAATGAGCTCCCACATGTACCTTTGCAGAGTCCAAGACAACAGTGTTAGCAAAGTGTTCCAAGAAGGGAAGGGTGGAACTCTGTGTGATGAAGTCACACATCACCAAGAAGTTTCTAAGAAAGCTTCTTTCTAGTTTTCATCTGTGGATGTTTCCTTTGTCATCATAAGGTTCATTGCGCTATGAAGTATCTAATTGCAGATTTCCAGAAAACTGTGTTAACAAACTGATCACTATAGGGAAACGTGTAACTCTGTGAGCTGCATTGACACATGACAATGCAGTTTATCAGAAAGCTTCTCTTTAGTTATTATATGAGGATATTTCCTTTTTCACCATAGCCCTCAATGAACTCCCAAATATACCTTTGCAGAATCCACGACAGCAGTGCTAACAAACTGCTCCAAGAAGGGAAGGGTGGAACTCTGTGTGATGAAGTCACACATCAGAAAGCAATTTCTTAGACCGCTTCTCTCTAGTTATTATGTGAGGATATTTCCTTTTTCACCATGTGCCCCTAAGGGCTCCCAAATATCACTTTCCAGATTCCACGAAAAGAGTGTTAGCAAACTGCTTCCTGAAGTCTAAGTTATAAGTCTGTGAGATGAACTCACAGATCAGAAAGAAGTTTCTCAGGAAGCTTCTTTCACGTTTTGAACGGATGAATTTTCATATCAGAGTAGGCCTCAATGCGATCCAAGGAAGCCCTTCTCAGGTTCCTCAAAGGGGTGTTAATGGACTGCTCCACGAAACATAAGTTTAACCGTGTGAGATGAATTCACACATCCCCAAGAAATTTCTAAGAAAGCTTCTTTCTAGTTTTCATCTGTGGATATTTCCTTTGTCACCGTAAGGTTCATTGTGCAATGAAGTATCTAATTGCAGATTTCCAGAAAACTTAGTTAGCAAACTGATCACTGAAGAGAAACGTGTATCTCCGTGAGGTCCATTCACTCACTGCAATGCAGTTTCTCAGAAGGCTTCTCATTAGTTATTATGTGAGGATATTTCCTTTTTCACCATAGCCCTCAATGAGCTCGCAAATATACCTTTGCAGAATCCACGACAACAGTGTTAGCAATCTGTTCCAAGAAGGGAAGGGAGGAACTCTGTGTGATGAAGTCACACATCAGAAAGCAATCTCTCAGAAAGCTTCTCTCTAGTTATTATGTGAGGATATTTCCTTTTACACCATGGGCCCCCAAGGGCTCCCAAATATCACTTTCCAGATTAGACGAAAAGAGTGTTAGCATACTGCTTCCTAAAGTCTAAGTCATAAGCCTGTGAGATGAACTCACAGATCAGAAAGAAGTTTCTCAGAGAGCTTCTTTCACGTTTTGAACGGATGAAATTTCCGTTATCAGCGAGGGCCTCAATGCGATCGAAGGAAGCCCTTCTTAGATTCCTCAAAGACGATGTTAATGGACTGCTCCACGAAGCATAAGTGTAACTCTGTGAGATGAATTCACACATCACCAATAAGTTTCTAAGAAAGCTTCTTTCTAGTTTTCTTCTGTGGATATTTCCTTAGTCCCCTTCAGTTTCATTGCGCTATGAAGTATCTACTTGCAGATTTCCAGTAAACTGTGTTAACAAACTGATCACTGAAGAGAAACGTGCAACTCTGTGAGTTGCATTCACACATGGTAATGCAGTTTCTCAGAAAGCTTCTCCTTAGTTATTATGTGAGGATATTTCCCTTTTCACCATAGCCCTCAATGAGCTCCCAAATATGCCTTCTAGAGTCCACGGCAACAGTGTTAGCAAACTGTTCCAAGAAGGGAAGGGTGGAACTCTGTGTGATGAAGTCACATATCTGAAAGCAATCTCTCAGAAAGCTTCTCTCTAGTTATTATGTGAGGATATTTCCTTTTTCATCATGGGCCCCTATTGGCTCCCAAATATCACATTCCAGATTCCACGAAAAGGGTGTTAGCAAACTGCTTCCTGAAGTCTAATTTATAGGTCTGAGAGATGAACTCACAGATCGGAAAGAAGTTTCTCAGAAAGCTTCTTTCACGTTTTGAACGAATGAAATTTCCTTTATCATCGGAGGCCTCAATGCGATCCAAGGAAGCCCTTCTCAGACTCCTCAAAGAGAGTGTTAATGGACTGCTCCACGATACTTAAGTGTAACTCTGTGAGATGAAATCACACATCACCAAGAAGTTTATAAGAAAGCTTCTTTCTAGTTTTCATCTGAGGATATTTCCTTCTTCACCGTAAGCTTCATAGCGCTATGAACTATCTAATTGCAGATTTCCAGAAAACTTAGTTAGCAAACTGATCACTGAAGAGAAACGTGTAACTCTGTGAGTAGCATTCACTCATATCAATGCAGTTTCTCAGAAGGCTTCTTTCCAGTTCTGATCGGAGGATATTTCCTTTTTCACCCTTGCCCTCAATGAGCTCCCAAATGTACCTTTGCAGAATCCACGACAACAGTGTTAGCAAACTGTTCCAAGAAGGGAAGGGTGGAACTCTGTGTGATGAAGTCACACATCAGAAAGCAATCTCTCAGAAAGCTTCTCTCTAGTTATTATGTGAGGAGATTTCCTTTTTCACCATGGGCCCCTATGGGCTCCCAAATATCACTCTCCAGATTCCACGAAAAGAGTGTTAGCAAACTGCTTCCTGAAGTCTAAGTTATAAGTCTTTTAGATGAACTCACATATCAGGAAGAAGTTTCTCAGAAAACTTCCTTCACGTTTTGAACGGATGAAATTTCCTTTATCAGTGTAGGCCTCAATGCGATCTAAGGAAGCCTTTCTGACGTTCCTCAAAGAGAGTGTTAATGGACTTCTCCTCGAAACATAAGTGTAACTCTGTGAGATGAATTCACACATCACCAAGAAGTTTCTAAGAAAGCTTCTTTCTAGTTTCATCTGTGGATATTTCCTTTGTCACCGTAAGGTTCATTGCGCTATGAAGTATATAATTGCAGGTTTCCAGAAAACTGTATTAACAAACTGATCACTGAAGAGAAACGTGTAACTCTGTGATTTGCATTCACACATGGCAATGCAGTTTCTCAGAAAGCTTCTCTTAGTTATTATGTTAGGATATTTGATTTTACACCATAGCCCTCAATGAGCTCCCAAGTATACCTTTGCAGAATCCTCGACAACAGTGTTAGCAAACTGTTCCAAGAAGGGAAGGGTGAAACTCTGTGTGATGAAGTCACACATCAGAAAGCAATATCTCAGAAAGCTTCTGTCTAGTTATTATGTGAGGATATTTCCTTTTTCACCATGGGCCCCTATGGGCTCCCAAATATCACTTTCCAGATTCCACGAAAAGAGTGTTAGCAAACTGCTTCCTGAAGTCTAAGTTATAAGTCTGTGAGATGAACTCAGAGATCAGAAAGAAGTTTCTCAGAAAGCTTCTTTCACGTTCTGTACGGTTGAAATTTCCTTTATCAGCGAAGGCCTCACTGTGATCCACGGAAGTCCTTCTCAGGTTCTTCATAGACAGTGTTAATGGACTGCTCCAGGAAACATAAGTGTAACTCTTTGAGATCAATTCACACATTATCAAGAAGTTTCTAAGAAAGCTTCTTTCTAGTTTTCATCTCTGGATATTTCCGTTGTCACCGTAAGGTTCATTGAGCTATGAACGATCTAACTGCAGATTTCCAGAAAACTGTGTTAACAAACAGATCACTGAAGAAAAACGTGTAACTCTGTGAATTGCATTCAAACATATCAATGCAGTTTCTCAGAAAGCTTCTCTTTAGTTATTATGTGAGGATATTTCCTTT
This sequence comes from Rhinopithecus roxellana, assembly GCF_007565055.1. Taxonomy (NCBI): domain Eukaryota; kingdom Metazoa; phylum Chordata; class Mammalia; order Primates; family Cercopithecidae; genus Rhinopithecus; species Rhinopithecus roxellana. The sequence continues at coordinate 14,824,062 of NC_044565.1, read as the reverse complement.
TTCAGCATAGCCCTCAATGAGCTCCCAAAAATACCTTTGCAGAATCCACAACGGTGTTAGCAACGTGTTCCAAGAAGGGAAGGTTGGAACTCTGTGTGATGAAGTCACACATCAGAAAGCAATCTCTCAGAAAGCTTCTCTCTAGTTATTATGTGAGAATATTTCGTTTTTCACCATGGGCCCCTATGGCCTCCCAAATATCACTTTCCAGATTCCACGAAAAGAGTGTTAGCAAACTGCTTCCTAAAGTCTAAGTTATACGTCTGTGAGATGAACTCACAGATCAGAAAGAAGTTTCTCAGAAAGCTTCTTTCTCGTTTTGAACGGAGGAAATTTCCTTTATCAGCGTAGGCCTCAAAGCGATCCAAGGAATCCCTTCTCAGGTTCCTCAAGGACAGTGTTAATGGATTGCTCCACGAAACATAAGTGTAACTATGAGAGATGAATTCACACATCACCAAGAAGTTTCTAAGAAAGCTTCTTTCTAGTTTTCATCTGTGGATATTTCCTTTATCACTGTAAGCTTCATTGCGCTAAGAGGTATCCGATTGCTAAGAGGTATCTGATCACTGAAGAGAGAGGTGTAACTCTGTGAGTTGCATTCACACATGGCAATGCAGTTTCTCATAAGGCTTTATTCCAGTTTTGATGTGAGGATATTTCCTTTTTCACCATAGTCCTCAATGAGCTGCCAAATATACCTTTGCAGAATCCACGACAACAGTGTGAGAAAACTGTTCCAAGAAGGGAAGGGTGGAACACTGTGTGATGAAGTCACACATCAGAAAGCAATCTCTCAGAAAGCTTCTCTCTAGTTACTATGTGAGAATATTTCCTTTTTCACCATGGGCCCCTATGGGCTCCCAAATATCCCTTTCCATATTACACGAAAATAGTGTTAGCAAACTGCTTCCTGAAGTATAAGTTATAAGTGTGTGAGATGAACTCTCAGATCAGAAAGAAGTCTCTCAGAAAGCTTCTTTCAGGTTTTGAACGGATGAAATTTCCTTTATCAGCGTATACCTCAATACGATTCAAAGACGCCCTTCACGGGATCCTCAAAGACAGTGTTAATGCACTGCTCCACGAAACATAAGTGTAAATATGTGAGATGAATTCACCGAACACCAAGAAGTTTCTAAGAAATCTTCTTTCTAGTTTTCATCTCAGGATATTTCCTTTGTCACCGTAAACTTCATTGCGCTAAGTGGTATCCCATTGCAGATTTCCAGAAAACTTAGTTAGCAAACTGATCGCTGAAGAGAAACTTGTAACTCTGTGAGTTGCATTCACACATGGCAATGCAGTTTCTCAGAAGGCTTCTTTCCAGTTTTGAACTGAGGATATTTCCTTTTTCACCCTAGCCCTCAAGGAGCTCCCAAATATACCTTTGCAGAATCCACGACAACAGTGTTAGCATACTGTTCCACGAATGGAAGGGTGGAACTCTGTGTGATGAAGTCACACATCAGAAAGCAATCACTCAGAAAGCTTCTCTCTAGTTATTATGTGAGGATATCTCCTTTTGGCCATGGTCCCCTATGGGCTCCCAAATATCACTTTCCAGATTCCACGAAAAGAGCGTTAGCAAACTGCTTCCTGAAGTCTAAGTTATAAGTCTGTGAGATGAACTCACAGATCAGAAAGAAGTTTCTCAGAAAGCTTCTTTCACGTTGCGAAGTGATAATATTTCCTTTATACCTGTAGGCCTCAAAGCGATCCAACTAAGTCCTTCTCAGGGTCCTCAAAGACAGTGTTAAAGGACTATTCCACGAAATATAAGTGTCACTCTGTGAGATGAATTCACACATCACCAAGAAGTTTCTATGAACGCTTCTTTCCAGTTTTCATCTGTGGATATTTTGTTTGTCACCATAAGGTTCATTGCGCTATGAAGTACCTAATCGCCGATTTCCAGAAAACTGTGTTAGCAAACTGATCACTGAAGAGAAACGTGTAATTCTGTGACTTGCATTCACACACGGCAATGCAGTTTCTCAGAAAGCTTCTCTTTAGTTATGATATGAGGATATATCCTTTTTCACCATAGCCCTCAATGAGCTCCCAAAAATATCTTTGCAGAATCCACAACGGTGTTAGCAACGTGTTCCAAGAAGGAAAGGGTGGAACTCTGTGTGACGAAGTCACACATCAGAAAGCAATCTCTCAGAAAGCTTCTCTCTAGTTATTATGTGAGGACGTTTTCTTTTTCACCATGGGCCCCTATGGCCTCCCAAATATCACTTTCCAGATTTCACGAAAAGAGTGTTAGCAAACTGCTTCCTGAAGTCTAAGTTATACGTCTGTGAGTTGAACTCACAGATCAGAAAGAAGTTTCTCAGAAAGCTTCTTTCACGTTGTGAAGTGATAATATTTCCTTTATACCTGTAGGCCTCAAAGCGATCCAACTAAGTCCTTATCAGGTTTCTCAAAAACAGTGTTAATGGACTGCTCCATGAAACATAAGTGTAACTCTGTGAAACGAATTCACACATCACCACGAAGTTTCTACGAATGCTTATTTCTAGTTTTAATGTGTGGATATTTCCTTTGTCACCGTAAGGTTCATTGCGCTATGAATTATCTAATTGCAGATTTCCAGAAAACTGTGTTAACAAACTGATCACTGAAGAGAAACGTGTAACAATGTGATTTGCATTCACACATGGCAAAGCAGTTTCTCTGATGGCTTCTTTCCAGTTTTGATCTGAATATATTTCCTTCTTCAACATAGCCCTCAATGAGCTCCCAAATATAGCTTTGCAGAATCCACGACAACAGTGTTAGCAAACTGTTCCAAGAAGGGAAGGGTCGAACTCTGTGTGATGAAGTCACACATCAGAAAGGAATCTCTCAGAAACCTTCTCTCTAGTTATTATGTGAGGATATTTCCTTTTTCAACATGGGCCCCTATGGGCTCCCAAATATCACTTTCCAGATTCCACGAAAAGAGTGTTAGCAAACTGCTTCCTGACGTCTAAGTTATAAGTCTGTGCGATGAACTCACAGATCAGAAAGAAGTTTTTCATAAAGCTTCTTTCACGTTGTGAACGGAGGAAATTTCCTTTATCAGCGTCGGCCTCACAGCGATGCAAGGAAGCCTTTCTCAGATTCCTCAAAGACAGTGTTAATGGACTGCTCCACGAAACATAAGTGTAACTCTGGGAGATGAATTCACACATCACCAAGAAGTTTCTAAGAAAGGGTCTTTCTAGTTTTCATCTGTGGATATTTCCCTTGTCACCGTAAGGTTCATTGCGCTATGAAGTATCTAAATTCAGGTTCCAGAAAACTGTGTTACCAAACTGATCACTGAACAGAAACTTGTAACTCTGTGAGTTGAATTCACGCATGGCAATGCAGTTTCTCAGAAAGCTTCTCTTTAGTGATTATGTGAGGATATTTCCTTTTTCACCATAGCCCTCAAAGAGCTCCCAAATATAACTTTGCAGAATCCAAGACAACAGTGTTAGCAAACTGTTCCAAGAAGGGAAGGGTCGAACTCTGTGTGATGAAGTCACACATCAGAAAGCAATCTCTCAGAAACCTTCTCTCTAGTTATTATGTGAGGATATTTCCTTTTTCAACATGGGCCCCTATGGGCTCCCAAATATCACTTTCCAGATTCCACGAAAAGAGTATTAGCTAACTGCTTGCTGAAGTGTAAGTTATAAGTCTGTGAGATGAATTCACAGATCAGAAGGAAGTTTCTCAGAAAGCTTCTTTCACGTTGTGAACGGATGAAATTTCCTTTATCAGCGTAGGCCTCAAGGAGATACAAGGAAGCCCTTCTCAGGTTCCTCAAAGACAGTGTTTATGGACTGCTCCACGAAACATAAGTGTAACTCTGTGAGATGAATTCACACATCACCAGGAAGTTTCTAAGAAAGCTTCTTTCTAGTTTTCATTTGAGGATATTTCCTTTGTCACCGTAAGGTTCATTGCACTAAGAGGTATCCCATTGCAGATTTCCAGAAAACTTATTTGGCTAACTGATCACTGAAGAGAAACTTGTAACTCTGTGAGTTGCATTCACTCATGGCAATGAAGTTTCTCAGAAGGCATCTTTCACTTATGATCTGAGGATATTTCCTTTTTCACCGTAGACCTCAAAGAGCTTCCAAGTATACCTTTGCAGAATCCACGACAACAGTGTTAGCCAACTGTTCCAAGAAAGGTAGGGTGGAACTCTGTGTGATGAAGTCACAATTCAGAAAGCAATCTCTCAGAAAGCTTCTCTCTAGTTATTATGTGAGGATATTTCCTTTTTCACCATGGGCCCCTATGGGCTCCCAAATACCACTTTCCAGATTCCATGAAGAGTGGTAGCAAACTGCTTCCTGAAGTCTAATTTATAAGTCTGAGAGATGAACTCACAGATCAGAAAGAAGTTTCTCAGAAAGCTTCTTTCACGTTTTGAACGGATGAAATTTCCTTTCTAAGCGAGGGCCTCAATGCGATCCAAGGAAGCAATTGTCAGTTTCCTCCAAGATAGTGTTAATGGACTGCTCCACGAAATATAAGTGTAACTCTGTGAGATGAATTCACACATCACCAAGAAGTTTCTAAGAAAGCTTCTTTCTAGTTTTCCTCTGTGGATATTTCCTTAATCCCCGTAATGCTCATTGCGCTATGAAGCATCTAATTGCAGATTTCCTGTAAACTGTTTTAACAAACTGATCACTGAAGAGAAACGTGTAACTCTGTGAGTTGCATTCACACATGGCAATGCAGTTTCTCAGAAAGCTTCTCTTTACTTATTATGTGAGGATATTTCCTTTTTCATCGTAGCTCTCAATGAGCTCCCAAATATACCTTTGCAGAATCCACGACAACAGTGTTAGCCAACTGTTCCAAGAAGGGAAGGGTGGAACTCTGTGAGATGAAGTCACAATTCAGAAAGCAATCTCTCAGAAAGCTTCTCTCTAGTTATTATGTGAGAATATTTCCTTTTTCACCATGGGCCCCTATGGGCTCCCAAACATCACTTTCCAGATTCCATGAAGAGTGGTAGCAAACTACTTCCTGAAGTCTAATTTATAAGTCTGAGAGATGAACTCACAGATCAGAAAGAAGTTTCTCGGAAAACTTCTTTCACGTTTTGAACGGATGAAATTTCCTTTATCAGCGTAGACACCAATGCGAATCAAAGAGGACCTTCTCAGGTTCCTCAAAGAAAGTGTTAATGGACTCTTCCACGAAACATAAGCAGAACTATGTGACATGAATTCACACATCACCAAGAAGTTTCTAAGAAAGCTTCTTTCTACTTTTCAACTGAGGATATTTCCATTGTCACCGTAAGCTTCATTGCGCTAAGAGGCATCCCATTGTAGATTTCCAGAAAACTTAGTTATCAAACTGATCACTGAAGAGAAACGTGTAACTCTGTGAGTTGCATTCTCTCATGGCAATGCAGTCTCTCAGAAGATTTCTTTCCAGTTTTGATCTGAGGATATTTCCTTTTTCACCATAGCCCTCAATGAGCTCGCAAATATACCTTTGCAGAATCCACGACAACAGTGTTAGCAAACTCTTCCAAGAAGGGAAGGGTGGAACTCTGTGTGATGAAGTCACACATCAGAAAGCAATATCTCAGAAAGCTTCTCTCTAGTTATTATATGAGCATATTTCCTTTTTCACCATGGGACCCTATGGGCTCCCAAATAACACTTTCCAGATTCCACGAAAAGAGTGTTAGCAAACTGCTTCCTGAAGTCTAAGTTATAAGTCTGTGAGATGAAATCACAGGTCAGAAAGAAGTTTCTCAGAAAGCTTCTTTCACGTTTTGAATGGATGAAATTTCCTTTATCAGCGTAGGCCTGAAAGTGATCCAATGAAGCCCTTCTCAGGTTCCTGAAAGACATTGTAAACGGACTGCTCCACGAAACATAAGTGTAACTCTGTGAGATGAATTCACACGTCACCAAGAAATTTCGAAGAAAGCTTCTTTCTAATTTTCATCTAAGGATAATTCCTTTGTCACCGTAAGGTTCATTGCGCTATGAAGTATCTAATTGAAGATTTCCAGGAAACTGTGTTAACAAAGTGATCACTGAAGAGAAACCTGTAAATCTGTGAGTTGCATTCACACATGGCAATGCAGTTTCTCAGAAAGCTTCTCTTTAGTTATTATGTGAGGATATTTCCTTTTTCACCATAGCCTGCAATGATCTCCAAATATACATTTCCAGAATCCACGACAACACTGTTAGCAAACTGTTCCAAGAAGGGAAGGGTGGAACTCTGTGTGCTGAAGTCACAATTCAGAAAGCAATCTCTCAGAACGCTTCTCTCTAGTTATTATGTGAGGATATTTCCTTTTTCACCACGGGCCCCTAGGGGCTCCCAAATATCACTTTCCAGATACCACGAAAAGAGTGTTAGCAAACTGCTTCCTGAAGTCTACGTTATAAGTCTGTGAGATGAACTCACAGATCAGAAAGAAGTTTCTCAGAAAGCTTCTTTCACGTTTTGAACGGCTGAAATTTCCTTTTTCAGCATAGGCCTCAAAGCGATCCAAGGAAACCCTTCTCATTCCACAGAGACAGTGTTAATGGACTTCTCCAAGAAACATAAGTGTAACTCTGTGAGATGAATTCACACGTCACCAAGAAGTTTCTAAGAAAGCTTCTTTCTACTTTTCATCTGTGGATATTTCCTTTTTCACCGTAAGGTTCTTGCGCTATGAAATATCTAATTGCAGATTTCCAGAAAACTCAGTTAGCAAGCTGATCACTGAAGAGAAACGTGTAACTCTGTGAGTTGCATTCACTCATGGCAATGGAGTTTCTCAAAAGGCTTCTTTCCAGTTTTGATCTGAGGATATCTCCTTTTTTACCATAGCCCTCAATTACATCCCAAAAATACCTTTGCAGAATCCACGACAACAGTGTTAGCAAACTGTTCGAAGAACGGAAGGGTGGAACTCTGTGTGATGAAGTCAAACATCAGAAAGCAATCTCTCAGAAAGCTTCTCTCTAGTTATTATGTGAGGATATTTCCTTTTTCACCATGGGCCACTATGGGCTCCCAAATATCACTTTCCAGATTCCATGAAGAGTGGTAGCAAACTGCTTTCGGACGTCTAATTTATAAGTCTGAAAGATGAACTCACATATCAGAAAGAAGTTTCTCAGAAAGCTTCTTTCACGTTTTGAACGGATGAAATTTCCTTTATCAGCGTAGACCCCAATGCGATTCAAAGAGGCCCTTCTCAGGTTCTTCAAAGAAAGTGTTAATGGACTGCTGCACGAAACATAAGTAGAACTATGTGAGATGATTTCACACATCAGCAAGAAGTTTCTAAGAAAACTTCTTTCTAGTTTTCAACTGAGGATATTTCCTTTGTCACCGTAAGGTTCATTGCACTATGAAGTACCTAATTTCAGATTTCCAGAGAACTTAGTTAGCAAACTGATCCCTGAAGAGAAACGTGTAACTCTGTGAGTTGCATTCACTCATGGCAATGCAGTTTCTCAGAAGGTTTCTTTCCAGTTTTGATCTGAGGATATTTCCTTTTTCACCATAGCCCTCAATTAGCTCCCAAATATACCTTTGCAGAATCCACGACAAGAGTGTTAGCAAACTTTTCCAAGAAGGGAAGCGTGGAACTCTGTATGATGAAGTCACACATCAGAAAGCAATCTCTCAGGAAGCTTCTCTCTAGTTATTATTTGAGGATATTTTCTTTTTCACCATGGGCCCCCATGGGTTCCCAAATATCATTTTCCAGATTCCACGAAAAGAGTGTTAGCAAACTGCTTCCTGAAGTCTAAGTTATAAGTCTGTGAGGTGAACTCACAGATCAGAAAGCAGTTTCTCAGAAAGCTTCTTTCACATTTTGAATGGATGAAATTTCCTTTATCAGCGTAGGCCTCAATGCGATCCATGGAAACCCTTCTCAGGTTCCTCAAAGACAGTGTTAATGGACTGCTCCATGAAACAGAAGTGTAACACTGTGAGATGATTTCTCACATCACCAAGAAGTTTCTAAGAAATCTTCTTTCTAGTTTTCATCTGTGGATATTTCCTTTGTCACCGTAAGCTTCATTGCGCTATGAAGCATCTAATTGCAGATTTCCAGAAAACTCTGTTAACAAACTGATCACTGAAGAGAAACGTGTAACTCTGTGAGTTGCATTCACACATGGCAATGCAGTTTCTCAGAATGCTTCTCTTTAGTTATTATGTGAGGATATTTCCTTTTTCACCATAGCCCTCAATGAGCTCACAAATATACCTTTGCAGAATCCACGACAGCAGTGCTAGAAATCTGTTCCAGGAAGGGAAGGGTGGAACTCTGTATGATGAAGTCACACATCAGAAAGCAATCTCTCAGGAAGCTTCTCTCTAGTTATTATGTTAGGAAATTTCCGTTTTCACCATGTTCCCCTAGGGGCTCCCAAATATCACTTTCCAGATTCCACGAAAAGAGCGTTAGCAAACTGCTTCCTGAAGTCTAAGTTATAAGTCTGTGAGATGAACTCACATATCAGAAAGAAGTTTCCCAGAAAGCTTCTTTCACGTTTTGAACGGATGAAAGTTCCTATCTCAGCATAGGCCTCAATGCGATCCAAAGAAGCCATTCTCAGGTTCCTCAAAGACAGTGTTAATGGACTGCTGCACGACACATAAGTGTAAATCTGTGAGATGAATTCACCCATCACCAAGAAGTTTCTAAGAAAGCTTCTTTATAGTTTTCATCTGTGGATATTTCCTTTTTCAAGGTAAGGTTCATTGCAATATGAAGTATCTAATTGCAGATTTCCAGAAAAATTAGTTAGCAAACTGATCACTGAACAGAAACGTGTAACTTTGTTAGTTGCATTCACTCATGGCAATGCAGTTTCTCAGAAAGCTTCTCTTTAGTTATTATGTGAGGTTATTTCCTTTTTCACCATAGTCATCAATGAGCTCCCAAATATGCCTTTGCAGAATCCACGACAACAGTGTTAGCAAACTGTTCCAAAGAGGGAAGGATGGAACTCTGTGTGATGAAGTCACACATCAGAAAGCAATCTCTCAGAAAGCTTCTCTCTAGTTATTATGTGAGGATATTTTATTTTCAACATGATCCCCGATGGGCTCCCAAATATCACTTTAAAGATTCCACTAAAAGAGTTTCAGCAAACTGCTTTCTGAAGTCTAAGTTCTAAGCCTGAGAGATGAACGCACAGATCAGAAAGAAGTTTCTCAGAAAGCTTCTTTCACGTTTTGAACGGATGAAATTTCCTTTCTCAGCGTAGGCCTCAATGCGATCCAAGGAAGCCCTTCTCAGTTTCCTCAAAAACAGTGTTAATGGACCGCTCCACGAAACATAAGTGTAACTCTGTGAGATGAATTCACCCATCACCAAGAAGTTTCTAAGAAAGCTTCTTTCTAGTTTTCATCTGTAGATATTTCCTTTGTCACCTTAAGGTTCATTGCGCTATGAAGTATCTAATTGCAGATTTCCGGAAAACTTAGTTAGCAAACTGATCAATGAAGAGAAACGTGTAACTTTGTTAGTTGCATTCACACATGGCAATGCAGTTTCTCAGAAGACTTCTTTCCAGTTTTGATCTGAGGATATTTCCTTTTTCACCATAGCCCTCAATTATCTCCCAAATATACCTTGGCAGAATCCACGACAACAGTGGTAGCAAATTGTTCCAAGAAGGGAAGGGTAGAACTATGTGTGACGTAATGAAACTTCAGAAAGAAATCTCTCAGAAAGATTCTCTCTAGTTATTATGTGAGGATATTTCCTTTTTCACCATGGGCTCCATTGGGCTCCCAAGTATCACTTTCCAGATTCCACGAAAAGAGTGTTAGCAAATTGCTTCCTGAAGTCTAAGTTGTATGACTTTGAGATGAACTCACGGATCAGAAAGAAGTTTCTCAGAAAGCTTCTTTCACGTTTTGAATGGATGAAATTTCCTTTATCAGCGTAGGCCTCAAAGCGATCCAAGGAAGCCCTTCTCAGGTTCCTCAAAGACAGTGTTAATGGACTGCTCCACGAAACATAAGTGTAACTCTGTGAGATGAATTCACACATCACCAAGAAGTTTCTACGAAAGCTTCTTTCTAGTTTTTATCTGACGATATTTCCTTTGTCACTGTAAGCTTCATTGTGCTAAGGGGTATCCTATTGCAAATATCCAGAAAACTTAGTTAGCAAACTGATCACTGTAGAGAAACGTGTAACTCTGTGAGTTGCATTCACTCATGGCAATGCAGTTTCTCAGAAAGCTTTTTTCCAGTTTTGATCTGAGGATATTTCCTTTTTCACCATAGCACTCCATGAGCTCCCAAAAATACCTTTGCAGAATCCACGACAACAGTGTTAGCAAACTGTTCCAAGAAGGGAAGGGTGGAACTCTGTGCGATGAAGTCACACATCAGAAAGCAATCTCTCAGAAAGCTTCTCTCTAGTTATTATGGGAGGATATTTCCTATTTAACCATGGGCCTCTAAGGGCTCCCAAATATCACTTTCCAAATTCCACGAAAAGAGTGTTAACAAACTACTTCCTGAAGTGTAAGTTAGAAGTCTGGGAGATGAACTCACAGATCAGAAAGAAGTTTCTCAGAAAGCTTCTTTCACGTTTTGAACGTATGAAATTTCCTTTTCCAGCGTAGACCTCAATGCGATCCAAAGAAGTCCTTCTCAGGTTCCTCAAAGACAGTGTTAATGGACTGCTCCAGGAAACATAAGTGTAACTCTGAGAGACGAATTCACACATCACCTAGAAGGTTCTAGGAAAGCTTCTTTCTAGTTTTCATCTCTGGATATTTCCTCTGTCACCGTAAGGTTCATTGCGCCTATGAAGTATCTAATTGCAAATTTCCGGAAAACTGTGTTAACAAACTGATCACTGAAGAGAAACTTGTGACTCTGTGAGTTGCATTCACACATGGCAAAGCAGTTTCTCAGAGAGCTTCTCTTTAGTTATTATGTGAGGATATTTCCTTTTTCACCATAGCCCTCCATGAGCTCCCAAATATACCTTTGCAGAATCCACGACAACAGTGTTAGGAAACTGTTACAAGAAGGGAAGGGTGGAAATCTGTGTGATGAAGTCACACGTCAGAAAGCAATCTCTCAGAAAGTTTCTCTCTAGTTATTATGTGAGGATATTTCCTTTTTCACCATGGGCCCCTATGGGCTCCCAAATATCACTTTCCAGATTCCATGAAAAGCGTGGTAGCAAACTGCATTCTGAAGTCCAAGTTATAAGTCTGAGAGATGAACTCACAGATCAGGAAGAAGTTTCTCAGTAAGCTTCTATCACGTTTTGAACGGATGAAATTTCCTTTATCAGCGTAGGCCTCAAAGAGATCCAAGGAAGCCCTTCTCAGGTTCCTCAAAGACAGTTTTATTGGACTGCTCCCCGAACCATAAGTGTAGTTCTGTGAGATGAATTCACAAATCACCAAGAAGTTTCTAAGAAAGCTTCTTTCTAGTTTTCATCTGTGGATATTTATTTGTCACCGTAAGCTTCATTGCGCTATGAAGTATCTAATTGCAGATTTCCAGAAAACTGTGTTAACAAACTGATCACTGAAGAGAAACGTGTAACTCTGTGAGTTGCATTCACACATGGCAATGCAGTTTCTCAGAAAGCTTCTCTTTAGTTATTATGTGAGGATATTTCCTCTTTCACCATAGCCCTCAATTGGCTCCCAAATATACCTTTGCAGAATCCACGACAACAGTGCTAGCAAACTGTTCCAAGAAGGGAAGGGTGGAACTCTGTGTGATGAAGTCACACATCAGAAAGCAATCTCTCAGAAAGCTTCTCTCTAGTTATTATGTGAGGATATTTCCTTTCTCACCATGGGCCCCTATGGGCTCCCAAATATCACTTTCCAGATTCCACGAAAAGAGTGTTAGGAAACTGCTTCCTGAAGTCTATATTATATGTCTGTGCAATGAACTCACAGATCAGAAAGAAGTTTCTCACAAAGCTTCTTTCACGTTTTGAACTGATGAAATTTCCTTTATCAGCGTAGGCCTCAAAGAGATCCAAGGAAGCCCTTCTCAGTTTCTTCAAAGACATTGTTAATGGACTGCTCCACGAAAGATAAGTGTAACTCTGTGAGAGGAATTCACACATCACCAAGAAGTTTCTACGAACGCTTCTTTCTAGTTTTCATCTGTGGATATTTCCTTTGTCACCGTAATGTTCATTGTGCTATGAAGTTTCTAATTGCAGATTTCCAGAAAACTGTGTTAACAAACTGATCACTGAAGAGAAACGTGTAACTCTGTGAGTTGCATTCACTCATGGCAATGCAGTTTCTCAGAAAGCTTCTCTTTAGTTATTATGTGAGGATATTTCCTTTTTCACCATAGCACGCCATGAGCTCCCAAAAATACCTTTGCAGAATCCACGACAACAGTGTTAGCAAACTGTTCCAAGAAGGGAAGGGTGGAACTCTGTGCGATGAAGTCACACATCAGAAAGCAATCTCTCAGAAACTTCTCTCTAGTTATTATGGGAGGATACTTCCTATTTAACCATGGGCCTCTAAGGGCTCCCAAATATCACTTTCCAAATTCCACGAAAAGAGTGTTAGCAAACTACTTCCTGAAGGGTAAGTTAGAAGTCTGGGAGATGAACTCACAGATCAGAAAGAAGTTTCTTAGAAAGCTTCTTTCACGTTTTGAACGAATGAAATTTCCTTTTCCAGCGTAGACCTCAATGCGATCCAAAGAAGCCCTTGTCAGGTTCCTCAAAGACAGTGTTAATGTACTGCTCCACGAAACATAAGTGTAACTCTGTGAGATGAATTCACACATCACCAAGAAGTTTCTTAGAAAGCTTCTTTCTAGTTTTAAACTGAGGATATTTCCTTTGTCAAAGTAAGCTTCATTGCGCTATGAGGTATCCCATTGCAGATTTCCAGAAAACTTAGTTCACAAACTGATCACTGAAGAGAAACCTGTAAATCTGTGAGTTGCATTCACACATGGCAATGCAGTTTATCAGAAAGCTTCTCTTTAGTTATTATGTGAGGATTTTTCCTTTTACACCATGGCCCTCTATGAGCTCCCAAATATACCTTTGCAGAATCCACGACAACAGTGTTAGCAAACTGTTCCAAGAAGGGAAGGCTGGAACTCTGTGTGATGAAGTCACACCTCAGAAAGCAATCTCTCAGAAAGCTTCTCTCTATTTATTTTGTGAGGATATTTCCTTTTCACCATGGGCCCCTATGGGCTCCCAAATATGACTTTCCAGATTCCACGAGAAGAGTGTTAGCAAACTGCTTCCTGAAGTCTAAGTTATAAGTCGGTGAGATGAACTCACAGATCAGACAGAAGTTTCTTATAAAGCTTCTTTCACGTTTTGAACATATGAAATATCCTTTACCTGCGTAGACCTCAATGCGATCCAAAGAAGCCCTTCTCATATTCCTCAAAGAAAGTCTTAATGGTCTGCTCCACGAAACATAAGTATAACTCTGCGAGATGAATTCACACATCACCAAGAAGTTTCTAAGAAAGCTTCTTTCTAGTTTTCATCTGAGGATAATTCCTTTGTCACCATAAGCTTCATTGCGCTAAGAGGTATCCCATTGCAGATATCCAGAAAACTTAGTTAGGAAACTGATCACTAAAGAGAAACGTGTGACTCTGTGAGTTGCATTCACTCGTGGCAATGCAGTTTCTCAGAAGGCTTCTTTCCAGTTTTGATCTGAGGATATTTCCTTTCTCACTAGAGCCCTCAATGACCTCCCAAATATACCTTTGCAGAATCCACGACAACAGTGTGAGCAAACGGTTCCAAGAAGGGAAGGGTGGAACTCTGTGTGATGCGGTCAACATCAGAAAGCAATCTCTCAGAAAGCTTCTCTCTAGTTATTATGTGGGGATATTTCCTTTTCACCATGGGCCCCTATGGGCTCCCAAATATCACTTTCCAAATACCACGAAAAGAGTTTTAGCAAATTGCTTCCTGAAGTCTAAGTTATAAGTCTGTGAGATGTCCTCACAGATCAGAAAGATGTTTCTCACAAAGCTTCTTTCAGGTTTGGAACGGATGAAATTTCCTTCATCAGAGTAGGCCTCAATGCGATCCAAGGAAGCCCTTCACAGGTTCCTCAAAGAGAGCGTTAATGGGCTGCTCCACGAAACAAAAGTGTAACTCTGTGAGATGAATTCACCCAATACCAAGAAGTTTCTAAGAAAATTTCTTTCTTGTTTTCATCTGTGGTTATTGCCTTTGTCCCCGTAGAGTTCATTGCGCTATGAAGTATCTAATTGCAGATTTCCAGAAAACTGTGTTAACAAACTGATCACTGAAGAGAAACGTGTAACTCTGTGAGTTGCATTCACTCATGGCAATGCAGTTTCTCAGAAGGCTTCTTTCCAGTTTTGATCTGAGGATATTTCCTTTTTCACCATAGCCCTCTATGACCTCCTAAATATACCTTTGCAGAATCCACGACAACAGTGTTAGCAAACTGTTCTAAGAAGGGAAGGGTGGAACTCTGTGTGATGAAGTCACACATCAGAAAGCAATCTCTCAGAAAGCTTCTCTCTAGTTCTTATGTGAGGATATTTCCTTTACTCTCCTTGGGCCCCTATGGGTTCCCAAATATCACTTTCCAGATTCCACGAAAAGAGTGTTAGCAAACTGCTTCCTGAAGTCTAATTTAAAAGTCAGTGAGATGAACTCACAGGTCAGAAAGAAGTTTCTCAGAAAGCTTATCTCACGTTTTGAATGGATGAAATTTCCTTTATCACCGTAGACCTCAATGCGATACAAATAAGGCCTTCTTAGGTTCCTCAAAGACAGTGATAATGGACTGCTCCATGAAACATAATTGTAACTTTGTGATATTAATTCACACATCACCAAGAAGTTTCTGAGAAAGTTTCTTTCCAGTTTTCATCTGAGGATATTTCACTTGTCACAGTAAGGTTCATTGCACTAATAGGTATCCCATTGCAGATTTCCAGAAAACTTAGTTAGCAAACTGATCACTGAAGAGAAACGTGTAACTCAGTGAGTTGCATTCACACATGGTAATGCAGTTTCTCAGAAAGCTTCTCTTTAGTTTTTATGTGAGGATATTTCCTTTTTCACCATAGCCCTCAATGAGCTCCCTAATATAAGTTGGCAGAATCCACGACAACAGTGTTAGCAAACTGTTCCAAGAAGGGAAGGGTGGAACTCTGTGTGATGAAGTCACACATCAGGAAGGCAATCTCTCAGAAAGCTTCTCTCTAGTTATTATGTGAGGAGATTTCCTTTCTCACCACGGGCCCCTATGGGCTCCCAAATATCACTTTCCAGATTCCAAGAAAAGAGTGTTAGCAAACTGCTTCCTGAAGTCAAATTTATAAGTCTGTGAGATGAACTCACAGATCAGAAAGAAGTTTCTCAGAAAGCTTCTTTCACGTTTTGAACGGATGATATTTCCTTTATCAGCGTAGTCCTCAATGCGATCCGGAGAAGCCCTTCTCAGTTTCCTCAAAGACAGTGTTAATGGACTGCTCTACGAAACATAAGTGTAACTCTATGAGATGAATTCACACATCACCAAGAAGTTTCTAAGAAAGCTTCTTTCTAGTTTTCATCTGTGGATAATTCCTTTATCGCCGTAAGGTTCATTGAGCTATGAAGTATCTAATTGCATATTTCCAGAAAACTGTGTTAACAAAGTGATCACTGAGGAGAAACCTGTAAATCTGTGAGTTGCATTCACACATGGCAATGCAGTTTCTCAGGAAGCATCTCTTTAGTTATTATGTGACGATATTTCCTTTTTCACCATAGCCCTCAATGAGCTCCCAAATATACCTTTGCAGAATCCACGACAACAGTGTTAGCAAACTGTTCCAAGAAGGGAAGGGTGGAACTCTGTGTGATGCAGTCACACATCAGAAAGCAATCTCTCAGAAAGCTTCTCTCTAGTTATTATGTGAGGATATTTCCTTTTTCACCATGGGCCCCTATGGGCTCCCAAATATCACTTTCCAGATTCCACGAAAGAGTGTTAGCAAACTGCTTCCTGAAGTCTAAGTTATAAGTCTGTGAGATGAACTCACAGATCAGAAAGAAGTTTCTCAGAAAGCTTCTTTCACGTTTTGAACGGATGAAATTCCTTTATCAGCGTAGACCTCAAAGCGATCAAAGAAGCCCTTCTCAGGTTCCTCAAAGACAGTGTTAATGGACTGCTCCACGAAACATAAGTGCTACTCTGTGAGATGAATTCACACATCACCAAGAAGTTTCTAAGAAAGCTTCTATCTAGTTTTCATCTGTGGATATTTCCATTGTCACCGTAAGGTTCATTGCGCTGTGAAGTATCTGGTTGCCCTTTTCCAGAAACCTTAGTTAGCAAACTGATCACTGAAGAGAAACGTGTATCTCTCTGAGTTGCATTCACTGACGGCAATGCAGTTTCTCAGAAGGCTTCTTCCAGTTTTGATCTGAGGTTATTTCCTTTTTCACCATATCTGTCAATGAGCTCCGAAATATACCTTTGCAGGATCCACGACAACAGTGTTAGCTAACTGTTCCAAGAAGGGAAGGCGAACTCTGTGTGATGAAGTCACACATCAGAAAGCAATCTCTCGGAAAGCTTCTCTCTAGTTATTATGTGAGGATATTTCCTTTTCACCATGGGCCCGTATGGGCTCCAAAATATCACTTTCCAGATTCCACGAAAGGAGTGCTAGCAAACTGCTTCCTGAAGTCGACGTTATAAGTCTGTGAGATGAACTAAGAGATCAGAAAGAAGTTTCTCAGAAAGCTTCTTTCACGTTTTGAACGGATGAAATTTCCTTGATCAGCCTAGGCCTCAATGCGATCCAAGGAAGCCCTTCTCAGTTTCCTCAAAGACAGTGTTAATGGACTGTTCAACTAAACATAAGTGTAACTCTGTCAGATGTATTCACCCATCACCAAGAAGTTTCTAAGAAAGCTTCTTTCTAGTTTTCTTCTGTGGATATTTCCTTTGTCACCATAAGCTTCATTGCGCTAAGAGGTATCCCAATGCAGATTTCCAGAAAACTTAGTTAGCAAACTGATCACTGAAGAGAAACGTGTAACTCTGTGAGTTGCATTCACACATGGCAATGCAGTTTCCCAGAAGGCTTCCTTCCAGTTTTGATCTGAGGATATTTCGTTTTTCACCATAGCCCTCAATGAGCTCCCAAATATACCTTTGCAAAATCCATGACAACAGTGTTAGCATACTGTTCCAAGAAGAGAAGGGTGGAACTCTGTGTGATGAAGTCACACATCAGAAAGCAATCTCTCAGAAAGCTTCTCTCTGGTTATTATGTGAGGATATTTCCTTTTTCACCATGGGCCCCTATGGGCTCCCAAATATCACTTTCCAGATTCCACAAAAAGCGTGTTACCAAACTGCTTCCTGAATTCTAAGTTATAAGTCTGTGAGATGAACTCACAGATCAGAAAGAAGTTTCTCACAAAGCTTCTTTCACGTTTTGAACGGATGAAAATTCCTTTATCAGCGTAGACCTCAATGCGATCCAAAGAAGTCCTTCTCAGGTTCCTGAAAGACAGTGTTAATGGACTGCTCCACGAAAGATAAGTGTAACTCTGTGAGATGAATTCACACATCACCAAGAAGTTTCTAAGAAAGCTTCTTTCTAGTATTCATCTGAGGATATTTCCTTGTCAAAGTAAGCTTCATTGCGCTAAGGGGTATCCCACTGCAGATTTCCAGAAAACTTATGAAACTGATCACTGAAGAGAAACGTGTAACTCTGTGAGTTGCATTCACACATGGCAATGCAGTTTCTCAGAAAGCTTCTCTGTAATTATTATGTGAGGATGATTTTTTTTTCACCATATCCCTCCATGAGCTCCCAAATATACCTTTGCGGAATCTACGACAACAGTGTTAGCAAACTGTTCCAAGAAGGGAAGGGTGGAACTCTGTGTGATGAAGTCACACATCAGAAAGCAATCTCTCAGAAAGCTTCTCTCTATTTATTATGAGAGGATATTTCCTTTTTCACCATGGGCCCCTAAGGGCTCCCAAATATCACTTTCCAGATTCCACGAAAAGAGTGTTAGCAAACTGCTTCCTGCAGTCTAAGGTATAAGTCTGTGAGATGAACTCACAGATCAGAAAGGAGTTTCTCAGAAAGCTTCTTTCACGTTTTGAACGGATGAAATTTCCTTTATCAGCGTAGGCCTGAAAGTGATCCAATGAAGACCTTCTCAGGTTCCTCAAAGACAGTGTTAATGGACTGCTCCACAAAACATAAGTGTAACTCTGTTAGATGAATTCACACATCACGACGACGTTCCTAAGAAAGCTTCTTTCTACTTATCATCTGTGGATATTTCCTTTTTCACCGTAAGCTTCATTGCGCTATGTAGTATCTAATTGCAGATTTCCAGAAAACTGTGTTAACAACTGATCACTGAAGAGAAACGTGTAACTCTGTGAGTTGCATTCACACATGGCAATGCAGTTTCCCAGAAAGCTTCTCTTTAGTTATTATGTGAGGATATTATACTTTTTCACCATAGTCCTCAATGAGCTCCCAAATATACCTTTGCAGAATCCACGACAACAGTGTTAGCAAACTGTTCCAAGAAGGGAAGGGTGGAACTCTGTGTGATGAAGTCACACATGAGAAAGCAATCTCTCAGAAAGCTTCTCTCTAGTTATTATATGAGGAATATTTCCTTTTTACATGGCCCCTATGGGCTCCCAAATATCACTTTCGAGATTCCACGAAAAGAGCTGTTAGCAACTGCTTCCTGAAGTCTAAGTTATAAGTCTGTGAGATGAACTCACAGAGCAGAAAGAAGTTTCTCAGAAAGCTTCTTTCACGTTTTGAACTGGATGAAATTTCCTTTATCAGCGTAGGCCTCAATGCGATCCAACGAAGTCCTTCTCAGCTTCCTCAAAGACAGTGTTAATGGACTTCTCCAGGAAACATAAGTGTAACTATGTGAGATGAATTCACACATCACCAAGAAGTTTCTAACAAAGCTTCTTTCTAGTTTTCATCTGTGGATATTTCCTTTGTGAAGGTAAGGTTCATTGCGCTATGAAGTATCTAACTGCAGATTTCCAGAAAACTGTGTTTAAAAACTGAACACTGAAGAGAAACGTGTAACTCTGTGAGTTGAATTCACTCATGGCAATGCAGTTTCTCAGAAGGTTTCTTTCCAGTTTTGATCTGAGGATATTTCCTTTTTCACCATAGCCCACAACGAGCTTCCAAATATAAATTTGCAGAATCCACGACAACAGTGTTAGCAAACTGTTCCAAGAAGGGAAGGGTGGAACTCTGTGTGATGAAGTCACACATCAGAAAGCAATCTCTCAGAGAGCTTCTGTCTAGTTATTATGTGAGGATATTTCCTTTTTCAACATGGGCCCCTATGGACTCCCAAATATCACTTTCCAGATTAGACGAAAAGAGTGTTAGCAAACTGCTTCCTGAAGTCTAAGTTATAAGTCTGTGAGATGAACTCACAGATCAGAAAGAAGATTCTCAGAAAGCTTCTTTCACGTTTTGAATGGATGAATTTCCTTTATCAGCGTAAGCTTCAAAGCGATCCAACGAGTACTTCTCAGCTTCATCAAAGACAGTGTTAATGGACTGCTCCAGGAAACATAAGTGTAACTATGTGAGATGAAATCACACTTCACCAAGAAGTTTCTAAGAAACTTCTTTGCAGTTTTCATCTGTGGATATTTCCTTTGTCACCGTAAGGTTCATTGCGCTATGAAGTATCTAATTGCAGATTTCCAGATAACTGTGTTAACAAACTGATCACTGAAGAGAAACATGTAACTCTGTGAGTTGCATTCACACATGGCAATGCAGTTTCTCAGAAAGCTTCTCTTTAGTTATTATGTGAGGATATTTCCTTTTTCACTATAGCCCTCAAGAGCTCCCAAATATAAATTTGTAGAATCCACGACAACAGTGTTAGCAAACTGTTCCAAGAAGGAAGGGTGGAACTCGGTGTGATGAAGTCACACATCAGAAAGCAATCTCTCAGAGAGATTCTCTCTAGTTATTATGTGAGGATATTTCCTTTTTCACCATGGGCCCCTATGGGCACCCAAATATCACTTTCCAGATTCCACGAAAAGAGTGTTAGCAAACTGCTTCCTGAAGTCCAAGTTATAAGACTGTGCGATGAACTCACAGATCAGAAAGAAGTTTCTCAGAAAGCTTCTTTCACGTTGTGAATGGAGGAAATTTCCTTTTTCAGCGTAGGCCTCACAGCGATGCAAGGAAGCCCTTCTCAGGTTCCTCAAAGACAGTGTTAATGGACTGCTCCAAGTAACATAAGTGTAACTCTGTGAGATGAATTCACACATCACCAAGAAGTTTCTAAGAAAGCTTCTTTCTAGTTTTCATCTGTGGATATTTCCTTTGTCACCGTAAGGTTCATTGAGCTATGAAGGATCTAACTGCAGATTTCCAGAAAACTCTGTTAACAAACTGATCACTGAAGAGAAACGTGTAACTCTGTGAGTTGCTTTCACTCATGGCAATGCAGTTTCTCAGAAAGCTTCTCTTTAGTTATTATGTGAGGATATTTCCTTTTTCACCATAGCCCTCAATGAGCTCCCAAATATACCTTTGCAGAATCCACGACAACAGTGTTAGCAAACTGTTCCAAGAAGGGAAGGGTGGAACTCTGTGTGATGAAGTCAGACATCAGAAAGCAATCTCTCAGAAAGCTTCTCTCTAGTTATTATGTGAGGATATTTCCTTTCTCACCATGGGCCCCTATGGGCTCCCAAATATCACTTTCCAGATTCCACGAAAAGAGTGTTAGCAAACTGCTTTCTGAAGTCTAAGTTTTAAGTCTGTGAGATGAACTCACAGATCAGAAAGAAGTTTCTCAGAAAGCTTCTTTCACGTTTTGAACGGATGAAATTTCCTTTATCAACGTAGGCCGCAAAGCGATCCAAGGAAGCCCTCCTCAGGTTCCTCAAAGACAGTGTTAATGGACTGCTCCATGAAACATAAGTGTAACTCTGTGAGATGTATCCACACATCACCAAGAAATTTCTAAGAAAGCTTCTTTCTAGTTTTCATCTCTGGATATTTCCTTTGTCACCGTAAGGTTCATTGCGCTATGAAGGATCTGATTGCAGATTTCCAGAAAACTGTGTTAACCAACTGATCACTGAAGAGAAACGTGTCACTCTGTGAGTTGCATTCACACATGGCAATGCAGTTTCTCATAAAGCTTCTCTTTAGTTATTATGTGAGAATATTTCCTTTTTCACCATAGCCCTCAATGAGCTCCGAAATATAACTTTGCAGAATCCACGACAACAGCATTAGCAAACTGTTCCAAGAAGGGAAGGGTGGAACTCTTTGTGATGAAGTCACACATCAGAAAGCAGTCTCTCAGAAAGCTTCTCTCTAGTTATTATATGAGGCTATTTCCTTTTTCACCATGGGCGCCTATGGGCTCCCAAATATCACTTTCCAGATTACACGAAAAGAGTGTTAGTAAACTCCTTCCTGAAGTCTAAGTTATAAGTCTGTGAGATGAACTCACAGGTCAGAAGGAAGTTTCTCAGAAAGCTTCTTTCACGTTTTGAATGGATGAAATTTCCTTTATCAGCTTAGGCCTGAAAGTGATTCAACAAAGCCCTTCTCAGGTTCCTCAAAGACATTGTATATGGACTGCTCCAGGGAAGATAAGTGTAACTCTGTGAGATGAATTGACACATCACCAAGAAGTTTCTAGGAAAGCTTCTTTCTAGTTTTCATCTGTGGATATTTCCTTTGTCACCGTAAGGTTCATTGCGCTATGAAGTATCTAATTGCAGATTTCCTGAAAACTGTGTTAGCAAACTGATCACTGAAGAGAAACGTGTAACTCTGTGAGTTGCATTCACACATGGCAATGCAGTTTCTCAGAAAGCTTCTCTTTAGTTATTATGTGAGGATATTTCCTTTTTCTCCATAGCAATCAGTGAGCTCGCAAATATACCTTTGCAGAATCCACGACAACAGTGTTAGCAAACTGTTCCAAGAAGGGAAGGGTGGAACTCTGTGTGATGAAGTCACACATCAGAAAGCAATCTCTCAGAAAGCTTCTCTCTAGTTATTATGTGAGGATATTTCCTTTTTACCATGGGCCCCTATGGGCTCCCAAATATCACTTTCCAGATTCCACGAAAAGAGTGTTAGCAAACTGCTTTCTGAAGTCTAAGTTATAAGTCTTTGAGATGAACTCACAGATCAGAAAGATGTTTCTCAGAAAGCTTCTTTCACGTTTTGAACGGATAAAATTTCCTTTATCAGAGTAGGCCTCAAAGCGATGCAAGAAAGCCCTTCTCAGGTTCCTCAAAGACAGTGTTAATGGACTGCTCCACGAAACATAAGTGTAACTCTGTGAGATGAATTCACACATCACCAAGAAGTTTCTAAGAAAGCTTCTTTCTAGTTTTCATCTGTGGATATTTCCTTTGTCACCGTAAGCTTCATTGCGCTATAGAGGTATCCAATTGCAGATTTCCAGAAAACTTAGTTAGCAAACTGATCACTGAAGAGAAACGTGTAACTCTGTGAGTTGCATTCACTCATGGCAATGCAGTTTCTCAGAAGGCTTCTTTCCAGTTTTGATCTGAGGATATTTCCTTTTTCACCATAGCCCTCAATGAGCTCCCAAATATACCTTTGCAGAATCCACGACAACAGTGTTAGCAAACTGTTCCAAGAAGGGAAGGGTGGAACTCTGTGTGATGAAGTCACACATCAGAAAGCAATCTCTCAGAAAGCTTCTCTCTAGTTATTATGTGAGGATATTTCCTTTTTCACCATGGGCCCCTATGGGCTCCCAAATATCACTTTCCAGATTCCACGAAAAGAGTGTTAGCAAACTGCTTCCTGAAGTCTAAGTTATAAGTCTGTGAGATGAACTCACAGATCAGAAAGAAGTTTCTCAGAAAGCTTCTTTCACGTTTTGAACGGATGAAATTTCCTTTATCAGCGTAGGCCTCAATGCGATCCAAGAAGCCCTTCTCAGGTTCCTCAAAGACAGTGTTAATGGACTGCTCCACGAAACATAAGTGTAACTATGTGAGATGAATTCACACATCACCAAGAAGTTTCTAAGAAAGCTTCTTTCTAGTTTTCATCTGTGGATATTTCCTTTGTCACCGTAAGGTTCATTGCGCTATGAAGTATCCCATGCAGATTTCCAGAAAACTGTGTTAACAAACTGATCACTGAAGAGAAACGTGTAACTCTGTGAGTTGCATTCACTCATGGCAATGCAGTTTCTCAGAAGGCTTCTTTCCAGTATTGATCTGAGGATATTTCCTTTTTCACCATAGCCCTCAATGAGCTCCCAAATATACCTTTGCAGAATCCACGACAACAGTGTTAGCAAACTGTTCCAAGAAGGGAAGGGTGGAACTCTGTGTGATGAAGTCACACATCAGAAAGCAATCTCTCAGAAAGATTCTCTCTAGTTATTATGTGAGGATATTTCCTTTTTCACCATGGGCCCCTAAGGGCTCCCAAATATCACTTTGCAGATTCCACGAAAAGAGTGTTAGCAAACTGCTTCCTGAAGGTCTAAGTTATAAGTCTGTGAGATGAACTCACAGATCAGAAAGATGTTTCTCAGAAAGCTTCTTTCACGTTTTGAACGGATGAAATTTCCTTTATCAGAGTAGGCCTCAAAGCGATGCCAAGGAAGCCCTTCTCAGGTTCCTCAAAGACAGTGATAATGGACTGCTCCACGAAACATAAGTGTAACTCTGTGAGATGAATTCACACATCACTAAGAAGTTTCTAAGAAAGCTTCTTTCTAGTTTTCATCTGTGGATATTTCCTTTGTCACCGTAAGCTTCATTCCGCTAAGAGGTATCCCGCTGCAGATTTCCAGAAAATTAATTAGCAAATCAATCACTGAATACAAACGTGTGACTCTGTGAGTTGCATTCACACATGGCAATGCAGTTTCTTAGAAGGCTTCTTTCGAGTTTTGATCTGAGGATATTTCCTTTTTCACCATAGCCCTCAATGAGCTCCCAAATATATCATTGCAGAATCCTACGACAACAGTGTTAGCAAACTGTTCCAAGAAGGGAAGGGTAGAACTCTGTGTGATGAAGTCACACATCAGAAAGCAATCTCTCAGAAAGCTTCTCTCTAGTTATTATGTGAGGATATTTCCTTTTTCACCATGGGCCCCTATGGACTCCCAAATATCACTTTCCAGATTAGACGAAAAGAGTGTTAGCAAACTGCTTCCTGAAGTCTAAGTTATAAGTCTGTGAGATGAACTCACAGATCAGAAAGAAGTTTCTCAGAAAGCTTCTTACACGTTGTGAACCGGATGAAATTTCCTTTATCAGCGTAGGCCTCCACCTCGATGCAAGGAAGCCCTTCTCAGGTTCCTCAAAGACAGTGCTAATGGACTGCTCCACGAAACATAAGTGTAACTCTGTGAGATGAATTCACACATCACCAAGAAGTTTCTAAGAAAGCTTCTTTCTAGTTTTCATCTGTAGGATATTTCCTTTGTCACCGTAAGGTTCATTGCGCTAATGAGGTATCTAATTGCAGATTTCCAGAAAACTGTGTTAGCAAACTGATCACTGAAGAGAAACGTGTAACTCTGTGAGTTGCATTCACTCATGGCAATGCAGTTTCTCAGAAGGCTCTCTTTCCAGTTTTGATCTGAGGATATTTCCTTTTTCACCATAGCCCTCAATGAGCTCCCAAATATACATTTGCAGAATCCACGACAACAGTGTTAGCAAACTGTTCCAAGAAGGGAAGGGTGGAACTCTGTGTGATGAAGTCACACATCAGAAAGCAATCTCTCAGAAAGCTTCTCTCTAGTTATTATGTGAGGATATTTCCTTTTTCACCATGGGCCCCTATGGGCTCCCAAATATCACTTTCCAGATTCCACGAAAAGAGTGTTAGCAAACTGCTTCCTGAAGTCTAAGTTATAAGTCTGTGAGATGAACTCACAGATCAGAAAGAAGATTCTCAGAAAGCTTCTTTCACGTTTTGAATGGATGAATTTCCTTTATCAGCGTAAGCTTCAAAGCGATCCAACGAGGTACTTCTCAGCTTCATCAAAGACAGTGTTAATGGACTGCTCCAGGAAACATAAGTGTAACTATGTGAGATGAAATCACACTTCACCAAGAAGTTTCTAAGAAAACTTCTTTGCAGTTTTCATCTGTGGATATTTCCTTTGTCACCGTAAGGTTCATTGCGCTATGAAGTATCTAATTGCAGATTTCCAGATAACTGTGTTAACAAACTGATCACTGAAGAGAAACATGTAACTCTGTGAGTTGCATTCACACATGGCAATGCAGTTTCTCAGAAAGCTTCTCTTTAGTTATTATGTGAGGATATTTCCTTTTTCACTATAGCCCTCAAAGAGCTCCCAAATATAAATTTGTAGAATCCACGACAACAGTGTTAGCAAACTGTTCCAAGAAGGGAAGGGTGGAACTCTGTGTGATGAAGTCACAGATCAGAAAGCAATCTCTCAGAAAGCTTCTCTCTAGTTATTATGTGAGGATATTTCCTTTTTCACCATGGGCCCCTATGGGCTCCCAAATATCACTTTCCAGATTCCACGAAAAGAGTGTTAGCAAACTGCTTCCTGAAGTCTAAGTTATAAGTCTGTGAGATGAAATCACAGATCAGAAAGAAGTTTCTCAGAAAGCTTCTTTCACGTTTTGAACGGATGAAATTTCCTTTATCAGCGTAGGCCTCAATGCGATCCAAGGAAGCCCTTCTCAGGTTCCTCAAAGACAGTGTTAATGGACTGCTCCACGAAACATAAGTGTAACTATGTGAGATGAATTCACACATCACCAAGAAGTTTCTAGGAAAGCTTCTTTCTAGTTTTCATCTGTGGATATTTCCTTTGTCACCGTAAGGTTCATTGCGCTATGAAGTATCTAATTGCAGACTTCCAGAAAACTGTGTTAACAAACTGATCACTGAACAGAAACGTGTAACTCTGTGAGTTGAATTCACTAATGGCAATGCAGTTTTCTCAGAAAGCTTCTCTTTAGTTAATATGTGAGGATAGTTCCTTTTTCACCATAGCCCTCAAAGAGCTCCCAAATATAACTTTGCAGAATCCACGACAACAGTGTTAGCAAACTGTTCCAAGAAGGAAGGGTGGAACTCTGTGTGATAAGTCAGACATCAAAAAGCTATCTCTCAGAAAGCTTCTCTCTAGTTATTATGTGAGGCTATTTCATTTTCACCATGGGCCCCGATGGGCTCCAAAGTATCACTTTCCAGATTCCACGAACAGAGTGTTAGCAAACTGCTTCCTGAAGTCTAAGTTATAAGTCTCTGAGATGAACTCACAGATCAGAAAGAATTTTCTCAGAAAGCTTCTTTCACGTTTTGAACGGATGAAATTTCCTTTATCAGCGTAGGCCTCAAAGCGATCCAAGGAAGCCCTCCTCAGGTTCCTCAAAGACAGTGTTAATGGACTGCTCCATGAAACATAAGTGTAACTCTGTGAGATGTATCCACACATCACCAAGAAATTTCTAAGAAAGCTTCTTTCTAGTTTTCATCTCTGGATATTTCCTTTGTCACCGTAAGGTTCATTGCGCTATGAAGGATCTGATTGCAGATTTCCAGAAAACTGTGTTAACCAACTGATCACTGAAGAGAAACGTGTCACTCTGTGAGTTGCATTCACACATGGCAATGCAGTTTCTCATAAAGCTTCTCTTTAGTTATTATGTGAGAATATTTCCTTTTTCACCATAGCCCTCAATGAGCTCCGAAATATAACTTTGCAGAATCCACGACAACAGCATTAGCAAACTGTTCCAAGAAGGGAAGGGTGGAACTCTTTGTGATGAAGTCACACATCAGAAAGCAGTCTCTCAGAAAGCTTCTCTCTAGTTATTATATGAGGCTATTTCCTTTTTCACCATGGGCGCCTATGGGCTCCCAAATATCACTTTCCAGATTCCACGAAAAGAGTGTTAGCAAACTCCTTCCTGAAGTCTAAGTTATAAGTCTGTGAGATGAACTCACAGATCAGAAAGAAGTTTCTCAGAAAGCTTCTTTCACGTTTTGAACGGATGAAATTTCCTTTATCAGCGTAGGCCTCAAGCTGATTCAAAGAAGCCCTTCTCAGGTTCCTCAAAGACAGTGTTAATGGACTGCTCCACGGAACATAAGTGTAACTCTGTGAGATGAATTCACACATCACCAAGAAGTTCTAGGAAAGCTTCTTTCTAGTTTTCATCTGTGGATATTTCCTTTGTCACCGTAAGGTTCATTGCGCTATGAAGTATCTAATTGCAGATTTCCAGAAAACTGTGTTAGCAAACTGATCACTGAAGAGAAACGTGTAACTCTGTGAGTTGCATTCACACATGGCAATGCAGTTTCTCAGAAAGCTTCTCTTTAGTTATTATGTGAGGATATTTCCTTTTTCACCATAGCCCTCAATGAGCTCGCAAATATACCTTTGCAGAATCCACGACAACAGTGTTAGCAAACTGTTCCAAGAAGGGAAGGGTGGAACTCTGTGTGATGAAGTCACACATCAGAAAGCAATCTCTCAGAAAGCTTCTCTCTAGTTATTATGTGAGGATATTTCCTTTTTACCATGGGCCCCTATGGGCTCCCAAATATCACTTTCCAGATTCCACGAAAAGAGTGTTAGCAAACTGCTTCTGAAGTCTAAGTTATAAGTCTTTGAGATGAACTCACAGATCAGAAAGATGTTTCTCAGAAAGCTTCTTTCACGTTTTGAACGGATAAAATTTCCTTTATCAGAGTAGGCCTCAAAGCGATGCAAGAAAGCCCTTCTCAGGTTCCTCAAAGACAGTGTTAATGGACTGCTCCACGAAACATAAGTGTAACTCTGTGAGATGAATTCACACATCACCAAGAAGTTTCTAAGAAAGCGTCTTTCTAGTTTTCATCTGTGGATATTGCCTTTGTCACCGTAAGGTTCATTGCGCTATGAAGTATCTAAATTCAGGCTTCCAGAAAACTGTGTTACCAAACTGATCACTGAAAAGAAACGTGTAAGTCTGTGAGTTGCATTCACTCACGGCAATGCAGTTTCTCAGAAGGCTCCTTTCCAGTTTTGATCTGAGGATATTTCAATTTTCACCATAGCCCTCAATGAGCTCCCAAATATAAATTTGCAGAATCAACGACAACAGTGTTAGCAAACTGTTCCAGGAAGGGAAGGGTGGAACTCGGTGTGATGAAGTTACGCATCAGAAAGGAATCTCTAAGAAAGCTTCTCTCTAGTTTTCTTGTGAGGATATTTCCTTTTTCACCATGGGACCCTATGGGCTCCCAAATATCACTTTCCAGATTCCACGAAAGGAATTTTAGCAAACTGCTTCCTGAAGTCTAAGTTATGAATCTGTGAGATGAACTCACAGATCAGAAAGAAGTTTCTCAGAAAGCTTCTTTCACGTTTTGAACGGATGAAATTTCCTTTATCAGCATAGACTTCAAAGCGATCCAAAGAAGCCCTTCTCAGGCTTCTCAAAGACAGTGTTAATGGACTGCTCCAGGAACATAAGTGTAACTATATGAGATGAATTCACACATCACAAAGAAGTTTCTATAAGAAGCTTCTTTCTAGTTTTCATCTGAGGATATTTCCTTTGTCACCGTAAGCCTCATTGCGGTAAGAGGTCATCCCATTGCAGATTCCCAGATAACTTAGTTAGCAAACTGATCACTGAAGAGAAACGTGTAATTCTGTGAGTTGCATTCACTCATGGCAATGCAGATTCTCAGCAAGGCTTCTTTCCAGTTTTGATCTGAGGATATTTCCTTTTTCACCATAGCCCTCAATGAGCTCCCAAATATACCTTTGCAGAATCCACGACAACAGTGCTAGCAAACTGTTCCAAGGAAGGGAAGGGTGGAACTCTGTGTGATGAAGTCACACATCAGAAAGCAATATCTCAGAAAGCCTTCTCTCTAGTTATTATGTGAGGATATTTCCTTTTTCACCATGGGCCCCTATGGCTCCCAAATATCACTTTCCAGATTTCACGAAAAGAGTGTTAGCAAACTGCTTCCTGAAGTCTAAGTTATAGTCTGTGAGATGAACTCACAGATCAGAAAGAAGTTTCTCAGAAAGCTTCCTTTCACTGTTTTGAACGGATGAAATTTCCTTTATCAGCGTAGGCCTCAAAGCGATCCAAGGAAGCCCTTCTCAGGTTCCTCAAAGACAGTGTTAATGGACTGCTCCACGAATCATAAGTGGAATTCTGTGAGATGAATTCACACATCACCAAGAAGTTTCTAAGAAAGCTTCTTTCTAGTTTTCATCTGTGGATATTTCCTTTGCTCACCGTAAGGTTCATTGTGCTATGACGTATCTAATTTCAGATTTCCAGAAAACTGTGTTAACAAACTGATCATCTGAAGAGAAACGTGTAACTCTGTGAGTTGCATTCACAATGGCAATGCAGTTTCTCAGAAAGCTTCTCTTAGTTATTATGTGAGGATATTTCCTTTTTCACCATAGCCCTCAATGAGCTCCCAAATATACCTTTGCAGAATCCACGACAACAGTGTTAGCAAACTGTTCCAAGAAGGGAAGGGTGGAACTCTGTGTGATGAAGTCACACATCAGAAAGCAATCTCTCAGAAAGCTTCTCTCTAGTTATTATGTGAGGATATTTCCTTTTTCAACATGGGCCCCTATGGGCTCCCAAATATCACTTTCCAGATTCCACGAAAAGAGTGTTAGCAAACTGCTTCCTGAAGTCTAAGTTATAAGTCTGTGAGATGAACTCACAGATCAGAAAGAAGTTTCTCAGAAAGCTTCTTTCACGTTTTGAACGGATGAAATTTCCTTTATCAGCGTAGGCCTCAATGCGATCCAAGGAAGCCCTTCTCAGGTTCCTCAAAGACAGTGTTAATGGACTGCTCCACGAAACATAAGTGTAACTCTGTGAGATGAATTCACCCATCACCAAGAAGTTTCTAAGAAAGCTTCTTTCTAGTTTTCATCTGTGGATATTTCCTTTGTCACCGTAAGCTTCATTGCGCTAAGAGGTATCCCATTGCAGATTTCCAGAAAACTTAGTTAGAAAACTGATACACTGAAGAGAAACGTGTAACTCTGTGAGCTGCATTCACTCATGGCAATGCAGTTTCTCAGAAGGCTTCCTTCCAGGTTTAATCTGAGGATATTTACTTTTTCGCCACAGCCCTCAATGAGCTCCCAAATATACCTTTGCAGAATCCGCGACAACAGTGTTAGCAAACTGTTCCAAGAAGGAAAGGGTGGAACTCTGTGTGATGAAGTCACACATCAGAAAGCAATCTCTCAGAAAGCTTCTCTCTAGTTATTATGTGAGGATATTTCCTTTTTCACCATGGGCCCCTATGGGCTCCCAAATATCACTTTCCGGATTCCACGAAAAGAGTGTTAGCAAACTGATTCCTGAAGTCTAAGTTATAAGTCTGTGAGATGAACTCACAGATCAGCAAGAAGTTTCTCAGAAAGCTCCTTACACGTTTTGAATTGATGAAATTTCCTTTATCAGCGTAGGCCTCAAAGCGATCCAAGGAAGCCCTTCTCCGTTTCCTCAAAAACAGTGTTAATGAACTGCTCCACGAAACATAAGTGCAATTCTGTGAGTTGAATTCACACATCACCAAGAAGTTTCTAAGAAAGCTCCTTTCTAGTTTGCTTCTAAGGATATCTCCTTTGTCACCGTAAGCTTCATTGCACTAAGAGGTATCCCATTGCAGATTTCCAGATAACTTAGTTAGCAACCTGATCACTCAAGAGAGACGTGTAACTCTGTGAGTTGCATTCATTCATGGCAATGCAGTTTCCCAGAAGGCTTCTTTCCAGTTTTCATCTGAGGATATTTCCTTTTTCTAGATAGCCCTCAATGAGCTCCCAAATATACCTTGGCAGAATCCATAACAACAGTGTTAGCAAACTGTTCCAAGAAGGGAAGGCTGGAACTCTGTGTGATGAAATCACACATCAGAAAGCAATGTCTCAGAAAGCTTCTCTCTACTTATTATGTGAAGAGATTTCCTTTATCACCCTGGGCCGCTAAGGGCTCCCAGATATCACTTTCCAGATTCCACGAACAGAGTGTTAGCAAGCTGCTTCCTGAAGTCTAAGTAATAGGTCTGTGAGATGAAATCACAGAGCAGAAAGAAGTTTCTCAGAAAGCTTCTTTCACTTTTTGAACGGATAAAATTTCCTTTATCACTGTAGACCTCAATGCGATCGAAAGAAGCCCTTCTCGGGTTCCTCAAAGATAGTGTTAATGGACTGCTCCACAAAACATAAGTGTAACTATGTGAGATGAATTCACACATCACCAAGAAGTTTCTAAGAAAGCTTCTTTCTAGTTTTCATCTGAGGATATTTCCTTTGTCACCGTAAGCTTCATTGCCCTAAGAGGTATCCCATTGCAGATTTCCAGAAATCTTAGTTAACAAACTGATCACTGAAGAGAAACGTGTAACTCTGTGAGTTGCATTCACACATGGCAATGCAGTTTCTCAGAAAGCCTCTATTTAATTATTATGAGAGGACATTTCCTTTTTCACCATAGCCCTCAAAGAGCTCCCAAATATACCTTTGCAGAATCCACGACAACAGTGTTAGCAAACTGTTCCAAGAAGAGAAGGGTGGAACTCTGTGTGATGAAGTCACACATCAGAAAGCAAACTCTCAGAAAGCTTCTCTCTAGTTATTATGTGAGGAGATTTCCTTTTTCACAATGGACCCCTAAGGGCTCCCAAATATCACATTCCAGATTCCACGAAAAGAGTGTTAAAAAACTGCTTCCTGAAGTCTAAGATATAAACCTGTGAGATGAACCCACAGATCAGAAAGAAGTTTCTCAGAATGATTCTTTCAGGTTTAGAACGGATGACATTTCCTTTATCAGCGTAGGCCTCAAAGCGATCCAAGGAAGCCCTTCTCAGTTTCCTCAAAGACAGTGTTAATGGACTGCTCCACAAAACATAAGTGTAACTTTGTGAGGTGAATTCACACATCACCAAGAATTTTCTAAGAAACCTTCTTTCTAGTTTTCATCTGGGATATTTCCTTTGTCACTGAAAGGTTCATTGTGCTATGAATTATATAATTTTAGATTTCCAGAAAACTGTGCTAACAAACTGATCACTGAAGAGAAACGTGTAATCCTGTGAGTTGCATTCACATATGGCAAGGCAGTTTCTCAGAAGGCTTCCATCCAGTTTTGATCTGAGGATATTTCCTCTTTTCAGCATAGCCCTCAATGAGCTCCCAAATATACCTTTGCAGAATCCACGACAACAGTGTTAGCAAACTGTTCCAATAAGCGAAGGGTGGAACTCTGTGTGATGAAGTCACACATCAGAAAGCAAACTCTCCGAGAACTTCTATCTAATTATTATGTGAGGATATTTCCTTTTTCACCATGGTCCCCTATGGGCTCCCAAATATCACTTTCCACTTTCCACGAAAACAGTGTTAGCCAACTGCTTCTTGAAGTCTAAGTTATAAGTCTGTGAGAGGAACTCACAGATCAGAAAGAAGTTTCTCAGAAAGCTTCTTTCACGTTTTGAACGGATGAAATTCCCTTTATCAGTGTAGGCCTCAATTCGATCCAAGGAAGCCCTTCTCAGGTTCCTCAAAGACAGTGTTAATGGACTGCTCCACGAAACGTAAGTGTACCTAGGGAGATGAATTCACCCATCACCAAGAAGTTTCTAAGAAAGCTTCTTTCTAGTTTTCATCTGTGGATATTTCCTTTGTCACTGTAAGCTTCATTGCGCTAAGAGGTATCCCATTGCAGATTTCAAGAAAACTGTGTTAGCAAACTGATCACTTAAGAGAAACGTGTACCTCTGTGAGTTGCATTCACACATGGCAATGCAGTCTCTCAGAAACCTTCTCTACAGTTATTACGTGAGGATATTTCCTTTTTCACCATAGCCCTCAATGAGCTCCCAAATATACCTTTGCAGAATCCATGACAACAGTGTAAGCAAACTGTTCCAAGAAGGGAAGGGTGGAACACTGTGTGATGAAGTCACAATTCAGAAAGCAATCTCTCATAAAGCTTCTCTCTAGTTATTATGTGAGGATATTTCCTTTTTCACCATGGGCCCCTATGGGCTCCCAAATATCCCTTTCCGTATTCCACGAAAAGAGTGTTAGCAAACTGCTTCCTGAAGTATAAGTTATAAGTGTGTGAGATGAACTCACAGATCAGAAAGAAGTCTCTCAGAAAGCTTCTTTCACGTTTTGAACGGATGAAATTTCCTTTATCAGCGTATACCTCAATGCGATCCAAAGAAGCCCTTCACGGGTTCCTCAAAGACAGTGTTAATGGACTGCTCCACGAAACATAAGTGTAACTATGTGAGATGAATTCACCGATCACCAAGACGTTTCTAAGAAATCTTCTTTCTAGTTTTCATCTCAGGATATATCCTTTGTCACCGTAAACTTCATTGCGCTAAGAGGTATCCCATTGCAGATTTCCAGAAAACTTAGCAAACTGATCGCTGAAGAGAAACTTGTAACTCTGTGAGTTGCATTCACACATGGCAATGCAGTTTCTCAGAAGGCTTCTTTCCAGTTTTGATCTGAGGATATTTCCTTTTTCACCCTAGACCTCAAGGAGCTCCCAAATATACCTTTGCAGAATCCACGACAACAGTGTTAGCATACTGTTCCAAGAATGGAAGGGTGGAACTCTGTGTGATGAAGTCACACATCAGAAAGCAATCTCTCAGAAAGCTTCTCTCTAGTTATTATGTCAGGATACTTCCTTTTTCACCATGGGCCCCTATGGGCTCCCAAATATCACAATGCAGATTCCACGAAAAGAGTGTTAGCAAACTGCTTCCTGAAGTCTAATATATAAGTGTGTGAGATGAACTCACAGGTCAGAAAGAAGTTTCTCAGAAAGCTTCTTTCACGTTGTGAACGGAGGAAATTTCCTTTATCTGCGTAGGCCTCACAGCGATGCAAAGAAGCCCTTCTCAGGTTCCTCAAAGACAGTGTTAATGGACTGCTCCACGATACATAAGTGTAACTCTGTGAGATGAATTCACACATCACCAAGAAGTTTGTAAGAAAGCTTCTTTCTAGTTTTCATCTGTGGATATTTCCTTTGTCACCGTAAGGTTCATTGCGCTATGAAGTATCTAAATTCAGGCCTCCAGAGAACTGTGTTAACAAACTGATCACTGAACAGAAACGTGTAACTCTGTGAGTTGAATTCACACATGGCAATGCAGTTTCTCAGAAAGCTTCTCTTTAGTTATTTTTTTTTTTTTTTTTTTTTTTTTTATTATACTTTAAGTTCTAGGGTACATGTGCATAACGTGCAGGTTTGTTACATATGTATACTTATGCCATGTTGGTGTGCTGCACCCATCAACTCGTCAGCACCCATCAATTCATCATTTATATCATGTATAACTCCCCAATGCAATCCCTCCCTCCTCCCCCCTCCCCATGATAGACCCCAGTGTGTGATGTTCCCCTTCCCGAGTCCAAGTGATCTCATTGTTCAGTTCCCACCTATGAGTGAGAACATGCGGTGTTTGGTTTTCTGTTCTTGTGATAGTTTGCTAAGAATGATGGTTTCCAGCTGCATCCATGTCCCTACAAAGGACGCAAACTCATCCTTTTTTATGGCTGCATAGTATTCCATGGTGTATATGTGCCACATTTTCTTAATCCAGTCTGTCACAGATGGACATTTGGGTTGATTCCAAGTCTTTGCTATTGTGAATAGTGCCGCAATAAACATACGTGTACATGTGTCTTTGTAGTAGACTAATTTATAATCCTTTGGGTATATACCCAGTAGTGGGATGGCTGGGTCATATGGTACATCTAGTTCTAGATCCTTGAGGAATTGCCATACTGTTTTCCATAATGGTTGAACTAGTTTACAATCCCACGAACAGTGTAAAAGTGTTCCTATTTCTCCACATCCTCTCCAACACCTGTTGTTTCCTGACTTCTTAATGATTGCCATTCTAACTGGTGTGAGATGGTATCTCATTGTGGTTTTGATTTGCATTTCTCTGATGGCCAGTGATGATGAGCATTTTTTCATGTGTCTGTTGGCTGTATGAATATCTTCTTTTGAGAAATGTCTGTTCATATCCTTTCCCCACTTTTTGATGGGGTTGTTTGTTTTTTTCTCATATCTTTAGTTATTATGTGAGGATATTTCCTTTTTCGCGATAGCCGTCAAAGAGCTCCCAAATATAACTTTGCAGAATCCACGACAACAGTGTTAGCAAACTGTTCCAAGAAAGGAAGGGTGGAACTCTGTGTGATGTAGTCACACATCAGAAAGCAATCTGTCAGAAAGCTTCTCTCTAGTTATTATGTGAGGATATTTCCTTTTTCACCATGGGCCCCTATGGGCTCCCAAATATCACTTTCAAGATTCCACGAAAAGAGTGTTTGCAAACTGCTTCCTGAAGTCTAAGTTATAGGTCTGTGAGATGAACTCACAGATCAGAAAGAAGTTTCTCAGAAAGCTTCTTTCACGTTTTGAACGGATGAAATTTCCTTTATCAGCGTAGGCCTCAAAGCTATGCAAGGAAGCCCTTCTCATGTTCCCCAAAGACAGTGTTAATGGACTGCTCCACGAAACATAAGTGTAACTTTGTGAGATGAATTCACACATCACCAAGACGTTTCTAAGAAAGCTTCTTTCTAGTTTTCATCTGTGGATATTTCCTTTGTCACCGTAAGGTTCATTGCGCTATGAAGTATCTAATTGCAGATTTCCAGAAAACTGTGTTAACAAACTGATCACTGAAAAGAAACTTGTAACGCTGTGAGTTGCATTCACTCATGGCAATGCAGTTTCTCAGAATGCTTCTTTCCAGTATTGATCTGAGGTTATTTCCTTTTTCACCATACCCCTCAATGCGCTCCCCAATTCACCTTTGCAGCATCCACGACAACAATGTAAGCAAACTGTTCCAAGGAGGGAAGGGTGGAACTCTGTGTGATGAAGTCACACATCAGAAAGCAATCTGTCAGAAAGCTTCTCTCTAGTTATTATGCGAGGATATTTCCTTTTTCAGCCTGGGTCCCTATGGGCCCCCAAATATCACTTTCCAGATTCTATGAAAAGAGTTTCAGCAATCTGCTTCCTGAAGTCTAAGTTATAAGTCTGTGAGATGAACTCACAGATCAGAAAGTAGTTTCTCAGAAAGCTTCTTTCACTTTTTGAACTGACGAAATTTCCTTTATCAGCGTAGACGTCAATGGGATCCAAAGAAGCCCATCTCAGCTTCCTTAAAGACAGTGTTAATGGACTGCTCCACGAAACATAAGTGCAACTTTGTTAGATGAATTCACACATCACCAAGAAGTTTCTACGAAAGTTTCTTTCTAGTTTTTATCTGAGGATATTTCCTTTGTCACCGTAAGCTTCGTTGCGCTAAGAGGTATCCCATTGTAGATTTCCAGAAAATTTAGTTAGCAAACTGATCAATGAAGAGAAACGTGTAACTCTGTGAGTTGCATTCACTCATGGCAATGTAGTTTCTCAGAAGGCTTCTTTCCAGTTTGACCTGAGGAAATTTACTTTTTCACCATCACCCTCAATGAGCTCCCTAATATACCTTTGCAGAATCCACGACAACAGTGTTAGCAAACTGTTCCAAGAAGGGAAGGGTGGAACTCTGTGTGATGAAGTCACATATCAGAAAGCAATCTCTCAGAAAGCTTCTCTCAAATCACTACGTTAGGATATTTCCTTTTTCACCATGGGCCCCTATGGGCTCCCAAATATCACTTTCCAGAATCCACGAAAAGAGTGTTAGCCAACTACTTCCTGAAGTGTAATTTATAAGTCTGTGAGATGAACTCAGAGATCAGAAAAAATTTTCTCAGAAAGCTTCTTTCACGTTTTCAACGGATGAAATTTCCTTTATCAGCGTAGACCTCAATGCGATCCAAAGAAGCCCTTGTCAGGTTCCTCAAAAACAGTGTTAATGTATGCTCCACGAAACATAAGTGTAACTCTCTGAGATGAATTCACACATCACCAAGAAGATTCTAAGGAGGCTTCTTTTTAATTTTCATCTGTGGATATTTCCTTTGTCACCGTAAGGTTCATTGCGCTATGAAGTTTCTAATTGCAGATTTCCAGAAAACATAGTTAGCAAACTGATCACTGAAGAGAAACGTGTAACTCTGTGAGTTGCATTCACTCATGGCAATGCTGTTTCTCAGAAGGCTTCTTTCCAGTTTTGATCTGAGGATATTTCCTTTTCCACCCTAGCCCTCAATGAGCTCCCAAATATATCTTTGCAGAATCCACGACAACAGTGCTAGGAAACTGTTCCAAGAAGGGAAGGGTGGAACTCTGTGTGATGAAGTCACACATCACAAAGCAATTTCTCAGAAAGCTTCTCTCTAGTTCTTATGTGAGGATATTTCCTTTTTCAGCATCGGCCCCTATGGGCTCCCAAATATCACTTTCCAGATTCCACGAAAAGAGTGTTAGCCAACTGCTTCCTGAAGTCTAAGTTATAAGTCTGTGAGATGAATTCACAGATCAGAGAGACGTTTATCAGGAAGCTTCTTTCACGTTTTGAACGGATGAAATTTCCTTTATCAGTGTAGACCTCAATGCGATCCAAAGAAGCCCTTCTCAGGTCCGTCAAAGACAGTGTTAATGGACTGCTCCACGAAACATAAGCCTAACTCTGTGAGATGAATTCACACATCACGAAGAAGTTTCTAAGAAAGCTTCTTTCTAGTTTTCATCTGAGGATATTTCCTTTGTCACCGTAAGCTTCATTGCGCTATGAAGTATCCCATTGCAGATTTCAAGAAAACTGTGTCAGCAAACTGATCACTGAAGAGAAATGTGTAACTCTGTGAGTTGCATTCATACATCGAAGTGGATTTTCCCAGAAAGCTTCTTTCCAGTTTTTATCTGAAGAGATTTCCTTTATCACCTTAGCAATCAATGGGCTACAAATATCACTTTGCAGAATACACGACAACAGTGTTAGCAAACTGTTCCAAGAAAGGAAGGGTGGAACTCTGTTTGATGAAGTCACACATCAGAAAGCAATCTCTCACAAAGCTTCTGTCTAGTTATTCTCTGAGGATATTTTCTTTTTCACCATGAGACCCAATGGGCTCGCAAATATCACTTTGCAGATTCCACGAAAAGAGTGTTTGCAATCTGCTTCATGAGGACTAAGTTGTAAATCTGTGAGAAGAAATCACAGATCACAAAGAAGTTTCTCAGAAAGCTTCTTTCACGTTTTGAATTGATGATATTTCCTTTATTAGCGTAGGCCACAATGTGATGGAAAGTAGGCCTTCTCAGGTTACTCAAAGATAGTGGTAATGGACTGTTCCAGGAAACATAAGTGTACCTCTGTGAGATGAATTCACTGTTCACAAGGAAATTTCTCAGAAAACTTCTTTCAGGTGTTTCACTGATGATATTTCCTTTATCAGCGTAGGCCTCAGTGCGATCCAATATAGCCGTTCCCAGATTCCTCAAAGACAGTGTTAATGGACTGTTCCAGGAAACATCAGTATAACTCCGTGAGATGAATTCACACATCACCAAGAAGTTTCTAAGAAACTTCTTTCTAGTTTTCATCTGAGGATATTTCCTTTGTCATCATAAGCTTCATTGCAGTAAGAAGTATCCCATTGCAGATTTCAAGAAATCTGTGTTAGCAAACTGATCAGTGAAGAGAAACGTGTAACTCTGTGAGTTGCATTCATACATCGAAGTGCATTTTCCCAGAAGGCTTCTTTCCACTTTTTATCTGAAGAGATTTCTTTTTCACCATAGCACTCAATGAGCTCCCAAATATCACCTTGCAGAATCCACGACAATAGTGTTAGCAAACTGTTCCAAGAAGGGAAGGGTGGAACTCTGTGTGATGAAGTCACACATCAGAAAGCAATCTCTCAGAAAGCTTCTGTCTAGTTATTTTCTGAGGGTATTTCTTTTTTCACAATAGACCCCAATGGCTCCCAAATATCACTTTGGAGATTCCAGGAAAAGGTTTTTAGCAAACTGCTTCATGTAGAATAAGTTGTAACTCAGTGAGGTGAATTCACAGATCACAAAGAAGTTTCTCAAAAAGCTTCTTTCACGTTTTGAACTGATGATATTTCCTTTATCAGCGTAGGCCTCAATGTGATGGAAATTAGCCCTTCTCAGGTTCCTCAAAGACAGAGTTAATGCACTGTTCCAGGAAACATAAGTGTAACTCTGTGAGATGAAGTCACACATCACCAAGAAGTTTCTAACAAAGCTTCCTTCAACTTTTCATCTGAGGATATTTCCTTTGTCACCGAAAGCTTCATTGTGCTAAGAAGCATCCCAATGCAGATATCAAGAAAACTGTGTTAGCAAACTGATCACTGAAGAGAAACGTGTAACTCTGTGAGTTGCATCATACATCAAAGTGCATTTTCCAAGAAGGCTTCTTTCCACTTTTTATCTGAAGAGATTTCCTTTTTCACCATAGTCCTCAATGAGCTCCCTAAAACCACTTTGTAGAATCCACGACAACAGTGTAAGCAAAGTGTTCCAAGAAGGGAAGTGTGGAAATCTGTGTGAAGAAATCACACATCAGAAAGCAATTTCTCAGAAAGCTTCTCTGTTGTTATTATCTGAAGATATTTCCTTTTTCACCATGGGCCCCAATGGGCTCCCAAATGTCACTTTGCAGATTCCAAGAAAAGACTGTCAGCAAACAGCTTCGGGAGGACGAAGATGTAACACTGTGAGATGAATTCACAGATCACAAAGAAGTTTCTCAGAAAGCTTCTTTCACGTTTTGAACTGATGATATTTCCTTTATCAGCGTAGGCCTCAATGCGATGGACAGCAGCCCTACTCAGGTTCCTCAAAGACAGTGTTAATGGACTGTTCCAGGAAACATAAGTGTAACTCTGTGAGATGTACTCACACATCACAAAGATGTTGCTAAGAAAGCTTCTTTCTAGTTTCCATGGGAGGATATTTCCTTTGTCATCATAAGCTTCATTGCAGTAAGAAGTATCGCATTGCAGATTTCAAGGAAACTGTGTTAGCAAACTGATCACTGAAGAGAAACGTGTAACACTGTGAGTTGCATTCATACATCGAAGTGCATTTTCCAAGAAGGCTTCTTTCCACTTTTTATCTGAAGAGATTTCTTTTTCACCATAGCACTCAATAAGCTCCCAAATATCACCTTGCAGAATCCACGACAATAGTGTTAGCAAATTCTTCCAAGAAGGGAAGGGTGGAACTCTGTGTGATGAAGTCACACATCAGAAAGCAATCTCTCAGAAAGCTTCTCTCTAGTTATTTTCTGATGGTATTTCTTTTTTCACAATAGGCCCCAATGGCTCCCAAATATCACTTTGGAGATTCCAGGAAAAGGTTTTTAGGAAACTGCTTCATGAGGAATAAGTTGTAACTCAGTGAGGTGAATTCACAGATCACAAAGAAGTTTCTCAAAAAGCTTCTTTCACGTTTTGAACTGATGATATTTCCTTTATCTGCGTAGGCCTCAATGTGATGGAAAATAGCCCTTCTCAGGTTCCTCAAAGACAGTGTTAATGCACTGTTCCAGGAAACATAAGTGAAATTCTTTGAGATGAATTCACACATCAAAAAGAAATTTCCAAGAAAACTTCTTTCTAGTTTCCATCTGAGGTTATTTCCTTTGTCACCGTAAGCTTCATTGCGCTAAAGAGTATCCCAGTGCAGATTTCAAGAAAACTGTGTTAGCAAATTGATCACTGAAGAGAAACGTGTAACTCTGAGAGTTTCCTTCATACATCGATGTCCATTTTCACAGAAGGCTTCTTTCCAGTTTTTATCTGAATTTATTTCCTTTTTCACAATAGCCCACCATGGACTCCAAAATATCACTTTGCAGAATCCACGACAACAGTGTTAGCAAACTGTTCCAAGAAGGAAAGGGTTTAACTCTGTGTGATGATGTCACACATCCGAAAGCAATTTCTCAGAAAGCTTTTCTCTAGTTATTATCTGAGGATAGTTCCTTTTTCACATTGGGCCGCAATGGGCTCGCAAATATCGCTTTGGAGATTCCACGAAAATACTGTTAGCAAACTGCTTCATGAGTACTAAGTTGTAACTCTGTGAGG
Source organism: Rhinopithecus roxellana (assembly GCF_007565055.1). Classification (NCBI taxonomy): domain Eukaryota; kingdom Metazoa; phylum Chordata; class Mammalia; order Primates; family Cercopithecidae; genus Rhinopithecus; species Rhinopithecus roxellana. The sequence goes on along the minus strand of NC_044565.1, from coordinate 14,782,931 downwards.
TATATTCACAGATCACAAAGAATTTTCTCAGAAACTTCTTTCACGTTTTGAACTGATGATATTTCCTTTATCAGCGTAGGCCTCAATGCGATGGAAAGTATCCCTTCTCAGTTTCCTCAAAGAAAGTGTTATTGGACTGTTCCAGGAAACAGAAGTGAAACTCTGTGAGATGAATTCACACATCACCAAGAAGGTTTCTAAGAACGCTTCTTTCTAGTTTCCATCTGAGGATATTTCCTTTATCACCGTAAGCGTCATTGTGCTAAGAAATATCCCATTGCAGGTTTCAAGAAAACTGTGTTAGCAAACTGATCACTGAAGAGAACCGTGTAACTCTGTGAGTTGCCTTCATACATCGAAGTCCATTTTCACTGAAGGCTTCTTTCCAGTTTTTATCTGAATTTATTTCCTTTTTCACCATGGCCTCAATGAGCTCCCAAATATCACTTTGCAGAATCCACGACAACGGTGTTAGCAAACTGTTCCAAGAAGGAAAGTGTGGAAATCTGTGTGATAGAGTCACACATCTGAAAGCAATCTCTCAGAAAGCTTTTCTCTAGTTATTATCTGAGGATATTTTCTTTTTCACTCTGGGCCCCAATGGGCTCAAAATATCACTTTGCAGATTCGACAAAAAGACTCTGAGTAAACTGCTTCACGAGGACTAACTTGTAACTCAGTGAGGTGAATTCACAGATCAGAAAGAGGATTCTCAGGAAGCTTCTTTCACGTTTTGAACTGATGATATTTCCTTTATCAACGTAGGCCTCAATGCGATGGAACGTAGCCCTTCTCAGTTTCCTCAAAGTCAGTGTTAACGGACTGTTCCAGGAAACATAAGTGTAACTCTGTGAGATGAATTCACATATAACCAACAAGTTTCTAAGAAAGCTTCTTTCTAGTTTTCATCTGAGGATATTTCCTTTGTCACCATAAGTTTATTGCGCTAAGAAGTATCCCATTACAGATTTCAAGGAAACTGTGTTAGCCAACTGATCACTGAAGAGAAATGTGTAACTCTGTGAGTTGCATTCGTACATCGAAGTGCATTTTCCCAAAAGGCTTCTTTCCAGTTTTTATCAGAAGATATTTCCTTTTTCACCATAGCCCTCAATGAGCTCCAAATATCACTTTGCAGAATCCACGACAACAGTGTGAGCAAACTGTTCCAAGAAGGGACGGGTGGAACTCTGTGTGATGAAGCCACACATCAGAAAGCAATCTCTCAGAAAGCCTCTCTCTAGTTATTCTCTGAGGATATTTCCTTTTTCACAATGGGCCCCAATGTGCTCCCAAATATCACTTGGCAGATTCCACGAAAAGTGTGTTAGCAAGCTGCTTCCTGAGGACTAAGTTGTAACTGTGTGAGATGAATTCACAAATCACAAGGAAGTTTCTCAGAAAGCTTCTTCCACCTTTTGAACTGATGTTATTTCCTTTATCAGCGTTGGCCTCAATGCGATGGAAAGTAGCCCTTCTCAGCTTCCTCAAAGACAGTGTTAATGGACTGTTCCAGGAAACATAACGGTAACTCTGTGAGATGAATTCACACATCACCAAGAAGTTTCCAAGAAAGATTCTTTCTAGTTTCCATCTGAGGCTATTTCCTTTGTCACCCTAAGCTTCATTGCGCTAAGAAGTATCCCATTGCAGATTTCAAGAAAACTGTGTTAGCAAACTGATCACTGAAGAGAAACGTGTAACTCTGTGAGTTGCATTCATACATCGAAGTGCATTTTCCCAGAAGGCTTCTTTCCACTTTTTATCTGAAGAGATTTCCTTTTTCACCATAGTACTCAATGAGCTCCCAAATATCACCTTGCAGAATCCATGACAACAGTGTTAGCAAACTGTTCCAAGAAGGGAAGGGTGGATCTCTGTGTGATGAAGTCCCACATCAGAAAGCAATCTCCCAGAAAGCTTCTCTCTAGTTTATTTCTGAGGGTATTTCTTTTTCACAATAGGCCCCAATGGCTCCCAAATATCACTTTGGAGATTTCCAGGAAAGATTTTTAGCAACTGCTGTCAGAGAGGAATAAGGTTGTAACTAGTGAAGGTGAATTCACAGATTCACAAAAAGTTTTCCTCAAAAGGCTTCTTTCACGCTTTGAACTTGATGCATATTTCCTGTATCTGCGTAGGCCCAATGGGTTGGAAATAGCCGCTTCTCAGGTTCCTCAAAGACAGTGTTAATAATGCACTGTTCCAGGAAAACATAAGTGAAATTCCTGTGAGATGAATTCAACACATCAAAAAGAATTTTCTAGGAAAGCTTCTTTCTAGTTTCCATCTGAGTATATTTCCTTTGTCACCATAAGCGTCAATTGCGCTAAAGGAGTATCCCAGTGCCAGATTTCAGAAAACTGTGGTAGCAAACTGATCACTTGAAGATAACGTGTAACTCTGTGAGTTTCCTTCACACATGGCAATGCAGTTTCTTATAAAGCTTCTCTTTGGTTATTATTGAGGATATTTCCTTTTTCACCATAGCCCTCAATGAGCTCCAAATATACCTTTGCAGAATAAACGACAACAGTGTTAGCAAACTGTTCCAAGAAGGGAAGGGTGGAACTCTGTGTGATGAAGTCACACATCAGAAAGCAAACTCTCAGAAAGCTTCTCTACAGTTATTATGTGAGGATATTTCTTTTTTCACCATGGGCCCCTATGTTCTCCCAAATATCACTTTCCAGATTCCACGAAAAGAGTGTTAGCAAACTGCTTCCTGAAGTCTAATTTATAAGTCTGTGAGATGAACTCACAGATCAGTAAGAAATTTCTCAGAAAGCTTCTTTCACGTTTTGAACGGATGAAATTTCCTTTATCAGCGTAGACCTCAATGCGATACTAATAAGCCCTTCTGAGGTTTGTGAAAGATTTGAAATGAACTGCTCCACGAAACATAAGTGTAACAATGTGAGATGAATTCACACATCACCAAGAAGTTTCTAAGAAAGCTTCTTTCTAGTTTTCATCTGAGGATATTTGCTTTGTCACCGTAAGCTTCATTGCGCTTAGAGGTATCCCATTGCAGATTTCAGAAAACTTAGTTAGGAAACTGATCACTGAGAGGAAACGTGTAGCTCTGTGAGTTGCATTCATACTTATGGCATTGCAGTTTCTCAGAAGGCTTCTTTCCAGTTTTGATCGAATATATTCCTTTTTCAACATAGCCCTCATAGAGCTCCCAAATATACGTTTGACAGAATCCCCGACAACAGTGTTAGCAAACTGTTCCAAGAAGGGAAGGGTGGAACTCTGTGTGATGAAGTCACACATCAGAAAGCAATGTCTCTAGAAAGCTACTCTCTAGTTATTATCTGAAGATATTCCTTTTTCACCCTGGGTCCAATGGGCTCCCAAATATCACTTTCCAGAATTCCACAAAAGAGTATTAGAAAACTGCTTCCTGAAGTCTACGTTATAAGTCTGTGAGATGAACTCACAGATCAGAAAGAAGTTTCTCAGAAAGCTTCTTTCACGTTTTGAACGGTTGTAATTTCGTATATCAGCGTAGGCCACAATGCGATCCAAGGAAGCCCTTCTCAGGTTCCTCCAAGACAGTGTTAATGGACTGCTCCTCGAAACATAAGTGTAACTCTGTGAGATGAATTCACACATCACCAAGAAGTTTCTAAGAAAGCTTCTTTCTAGTTTTCATCTGTGGATATTTCCTTTGTCACCATAAGGTTCATTGCGCTATGAAGTATCCAATCACCGATTTCCAGAAAACTGTGTTAACAAACTGATCACTGAAAGGAAACGTGTAACTCTGTGACTTGCATTCACACACGGCAATACAGTTTCTCAGAAAGCTTCTCTTTAGTTATGATGTGAGGATATTTCCTTTTTCAACATAGCCCTCAATGAGCTCCCAAAGATACATTTGCAGAATCCACAACGGTGTTAGCAACGTGTTCCAAGAAGGGAAGGGTGGAACTCTGTGTGATGAAGCCACACATCAGAAAGCAATCTCTCAGAAAGCTTCTCTCTAGTTATTACATGAGGATATTTCCTCTTTCACCATGGGCCCCTATGGCCTCCCAAATATCACTTTCCAGATTCCACGAAAAGAGTGTTAGCAAACTGCTTGCTGAAGTCTAAGTTATACGTCTGTGAGATGAACTCACAGAGCAGAAAGAAGTTTCTCAAAAACCTTCTTTCACGTTTTGAACGGAAGAAATTTCCATTATCAGCGTAGGCCTCAATGCGATCCAAGGAATCCCTTCTCAGGTTCCTCAAGGACAGTGTTAATGTACTGCTCCATGAAACATAATTGTAACTATGAGAGATGAATTCACACATCACCAAGAAGTTTCTACGAAAGCTTCTTTCTAGTTCTCATCTTTGGATGTTTCCTTTATCACCATAAGCTTCATTGCGCTAAGAGGTATCCGATTGCAGATTTTCAGAAAACTTATTTAGCAAACTGATCACTGAAGAGAGACGTGTATCTCTGTGAGTTGCATTCACACCTGGCAATGCAGTTTCTCAGAAGGCTTCTTTCCAGTTTTGATCTGAGGATATTTCCTTTTTCACCATAGCCCTCAATGAGCTCCCAAATATACCTTGGCAGAATCCACGACAAACAGTGCTAGCAAACTGTTCCAAGAAGGGAAGGGTGGAACTCTGTGAGATGAAGTCACACCTCATAAAGAAATCTCTCAGAAAGCTTCTCTCTAGTTAATATGTGAGGATATTTCCTTTTTCAACCATGGGCCCCTATGGGCTAGCAAATATCACTTTCCAAATTCCACGAAAAGAGTGTTAGCAAACTGCTTCTTGAAGTCTAAGTTATAAGTCTCAGAGATGAACTCACAGATCAGAAAGAAGTTTCTCAGAAAGCTTCTTTCACTTTTTAAAGTGATGAAATTTCCTTTATCAGCGTAGCCCTCAATGCGATCCATAGAAGCCCTTCTCAGGTTCCTCAAAGACAGTGTTAATGGACGGTTCCATAAAACATAAGTATAAATTTGTCAGATGAATTCACACATCACCAAGAAGTTTCTAAGAAAGCATCTTTCTAGTTTTCATCTGAGGATATTTTCTTTTTCACCATAAGCTTCATTGCGCTAAGAGGTATCCCATTGCAGATTTCCGGAAAACTTAGTTAGCAAACTGATCACTGAAGAGAACATGTAACTCTGTGAGTTGCATTCACACATGGCAATGCAATTTCTCAGAAGGCTTCTCTCCAGTTTTGATCTGAGGATATTTCCTTTGTCACTATAAGCTTCATTGCGCTAAGAAGTACCCCATTGCAGATTTCAAGAAAACTGTGTTAGCAAACTGATCAATGAAGAGAAACATGTAACTCTGTGAGTTGCATTCATACATCGAAGTGATTTTCCCAGAAGGCTTTTTCCACTTTTTATCTGAAGATATTTCCTTTTTCACCACAGCCCTCAGTGAGCTCCCAAATCACTTTGCAAGCATCCACGACAACAGTGTTAGCAAACTGTTCCAGGAAAGGAAGTTTGGAACTCTGTGTGATGAAGTCACACATCAGAAAGCAATCTCTCAGAAAGCTTCGCTCTAGTTATTCTCTGAGGATATTTCCTTTTCACAATGGGCCACAATGGCCTCCCCAATTCACTTTGCCATTCCACGAAAAGTCCTGTTAGCAAACGGCTTCATTAGGACTAAGCTGTAACTCTGTGAGATGAATTCACAGATTACAAAGAAGTTTCTCAAAAGTTTCTTTCACGTTTGAACTGATGATATTTTCTTTATCAGCGTAGGCCTCAATGTGATGGATAGTAGCCCTTCTCAGGTTCCTCAAAGACAGTGTTAATGGACTATTCCAGGAGGAAACATAAAGTGTAACTCTGTGAGATGAATTCACACATTCACCAAGAAGGTTCTAAGGAAGCTTCTTGTCTATTTTCCTATGAGGATATTTTCTTTGTCACCGTAAGCTTCATTGCACTAAGAAGTATCCATTGCCGGTGTCAAGAAAACTGTTTTATGAAACTGATCACTGAAGAGAAACGTGTATCTCTGTGAGTTGCTTTCATAGATCGAAGTGCATTTTCCCAGAAGGCTTCTTTCCAGTTTTTTCTGAAGAGATTTCTTTTTTCACCATTGCCCTCAACGAACTCCCAAATATCACTTTGCAGAATCCACGACAACAGTGTTAGCAATCTGTTCCAAGACGGGAAGGGTGGAACTCTGTGTGATGAAGTCACACATCAGGAAGGAATCTCTCAGAAAGCTTTCTCTAGTTATTATCTGAGAATATTTCCTTTTTCAAAATGGGACCCAAAGGGCTCCCAAAAATATCACTTTGAAGATTCCACGAAAAGACTGTTAGCAAACGATTCATGAGGATTAAGTTGTAATTCAGTGACATGAATTCACAGATCACAAAGAAGTTTCTCAGAAAGCTTTTTTCACATTTTTTTTTTAGGCGGAGTCTGGCTCTGTCGCCCAAGCTGGAGTGCAGTGGCCGGATCTCAGCTCACTGCAAGCTCCGCCTCCCGGGTTATGCCATTCTCCTGCCTCAGCCTACCAAGTAGCTGGGACTACAGGCGCCCACCTCGTCGCCCGGCTAGTGTTTTGAATTGTAGAGACGGGGTTTCACCGTATTAGGCAGGTGGTCTAAATCTCCTGACCTGGTGATCCGCCCGTCTTGGCCTCCCAAAGTGTTGGGATTACAGGCTTGAGCGACCGCGCCCAGCCATCTTTCACATTTTGAACTGATGATATTTCCTTTACACCTTAGGCCTCAATGAGATCCAATAGTCCTCTCCGGTACCTGAAAGACAGTGTTAATGGACTGTTCCAGGAAATATAAGTGTAACTCCGTGAGATGAATTCACACATCACCAAGAAGTTTCTAAGAAAGCTTCTTTCTAGTTTTCATCTGAGGATATTTCCTTTGTCACCGTAAGCTTCATTGCACTAAGAAGTATCCCATGGCAGATTTCAAGAAAACTGTGTTAGCAAACTGATCACTGAAGGGAAACGTGTAACTCTGTGAGTTGCATTCATACATCGAAGTGCATTTTCCCAGAAGGCTTCTTTCCAGTTTTTATCTGAAGATATTTCCTTTTTCACCATAGCCCTCAATGAGCTCCCAAATATACCTTTGCAGAATCTACAACAACAGTCTTTGCAAACATTTCCAAGAAGGGAAGGGTGGAACTCTGTGTGATGAAGTCACATATCAGAAAGCAATCTCTCAGAAAGCTTCTCTCTAGTAATTCTCTGAGGATATTTCCTTTTTCGCAATGGGCCTCAATGGGCTCCCAAATATCACTTTGCAGAATCCACGAAAAGACTGTCAGCAAACTGCTTCATGAGGATTAAGTTGGAACTCTGTGAGATGAATTCACAGATCACAAAGAAGTTTCTCAGAAAACTTCTTTCACGTTTTGAACTGATGATATTTCCTTTATCAGCATAGGCCTCAATGCGAGGGAAATTAGCCCTTCACAAATTGCTCAAAGACAGTGCAAATGGACTGTTCCAGGAAACATAAGTGTATCTCTGTGCGATGAATTCACACATCATCAAGAAGTTTCTGTGAGTTGCATTCATACATCGAAGTGCATTTTCCCAGAACGGTTGCTTCAGGTTTTTATCTGAAGATGATTGCTTTTTCATTATAGCCCTCAATGAGCTCCCAAAGATCACTTTGCAGAATCCACGACAAAAGAGATAGCAAACTGTTCCAAGAAGGTAAGAGTGGAACTCTGTGTGATGAAGTCCCACATCAGAAAGCAATCTCTCAGAAAGCTTCTCTCTAGTTATTCTCTGAGGATATTTCCTTTTTCAACATGGGCTCCAAAGGGCTCCCAAATATCACTTTGCAGATTCCACGAAAAGACTGTTAGCAAACTGCTTCATGAGGAATAAATTGTAACTTTGTGAGATGAATTCACAGAACACAAAGAAGTTTCTCAGAAAGCTTCTTTCACATTTTGAACTGATGATATTTCCTTTATCCGTGTATGCCTCAAGGCCATCCAAATTATCCCTTCTCAGGTTCCTCAAAGACAGTGTTAATGGAATGTTCCGGGAAACATAAGTGTAACTCTGTGAGATGAATTCACACATCACCAAGAAGTTTCTAAGGAAGCTTCTTTCTAGTTTCCATCTGAGGATATTTCCTTTGTCACCGTAAGCTTCATTGCACTAAGAAGTATCCCATTGCAGGTGTCAAGAAAACTGTTTATTGAAACTGATCACTGAGAGAAACGTGAATCTATGTGAGTTGCTTTCATACATCGAAGTGCATTTTCCCAGAAGGCTTCTTTCCAGTTTTTATCTGAAGAGATTCACCATTGCCCTCAACGAACTCCCAAATATCACTTTGCAGAATCCACGACAACAGTGTTAGCAATCTGTTCCAAGAAGGGAAGGGTGGAACTCTGTGTGATGAAGTCACACATCAGGAAGGAATCTCTCAGAAAGCTTCTCTCTAGTTATTATCTGAGAATATTTCCTTTTTCAAAATGGGACCCAAAGGGCTCCCAAAAATATCACTTTGAAGATTCCACGAAAAGACTGTTAGCAAACCGATTCATGAGGATTAAGTTGTAACTCAGTGACATGAATTCACAGATCACAAAGAAGTTTTTCAGAAAGCATCTTTCACATTTTTTTTTTTTTTGAGGCGGAGTCTGGCTCTGTCGCCCAAGGTGGAGTGCAGTGGCCGGATCTCAGCTCACTGCAAGCTCCGTCTCCTGGGTTTACGCCATTCTCCTGCCTCAGCCTCCCAAGTAACTGGGACTACAGGCACCAACCTCGTCGCCCGGCTAGTTTTTTGTATTGTTTAGTAGAGACAGGATTTCATCGTAGTAGCCAGGGTGGTCTCGATCTCCTGACCTGGTGATCCGCCCGTCTCGGCCTCCCAATGTGCTGGGATTACAGGCTTAAGCCACCTTGCCCAGCCTTCGTTCACATTTTGATCTGATGATATTTCCTTTACACCTTAGGCCTCAATGCGATCCAATATAGCCCTTCTCAGGTACCTGAAAGACAGTGTTAATGGACTGTTCCAGGAAATATAAGTGTAACTCCGTGAGATGAATTCACACATCACCAAGAAGTTTCTAAGAAAGCTTCTTTCTAGTTTTCATCTGAGGATATTTCCTTTGTCCCAGTAAGCTTCATTGCGCTATGAAGTATCTAATTGCAGATTTCCAGAAAACTGTGTTAACAAACTGATCACTGAAGAGAAAACGTGTAACTCTGTGAGTTGCATTCACACACTGCAATGCAGTTTCTCAGAAAGCTTCTCTTTAGTTATTATGTGAGGATATTTCCTTTTTCACCATAGCCCTCAATGAGCTCCCAAATATACCTTTGCAGAATCCACGACAACAGTGTTAGCAAACTGTTCTGAGGAGGGAAGGGTGGAACTCTGGGTAATGAAGTCACACATCAGAAAGCAATCTCTCATAAAGCTTCTCTCTAGTTATTATGTGAAGACATTTCCTTTTTCACCATGGGCCCCTTTGGGCTCCCAAACATCACTTTCCACATTCCACGAAAAGAGGGTTAGCAAACTGCTTCCTGAAGTCTAATTATAAGTCTGTGAGATGATCCCACAGATCAGAAAGAAGTTTCTCAGAAAGCTTCTCTCACGTTTTGAACAGATGAAATTTCCTGTATCAGCGTAGGACTCAAAGCGATCCAAAGAAGCCCTTCTCAAGTTCCTCAAAACAGTGTTAATGGACTGCTCCACGACACATAAGTGTTACTCTGTGAGAGGAATTCCCACATCACGAAGAATTTTCTAATAATGCTTCTTTCCAATTTTCATCTGTGGATATTTCCTTTGTCACCTTAAGCTTCATTGCGCTATGAAGTATCTAATTGCAGATTTCCAGAAAACTGTGTTAACAAACTGATCACTGAAGAGAAACGTGTAACTCTGTGAGTTGCAATCACACATGGCAAGGAAGTTTCTCAGAAAGCTTCTCTGTAGTTATTATGTGAGAATATTTCCTTTTTTAACAATAGCCATCAATGAGCTATGAAATATATTTCCTTTGTCACCGTAAGCTTCATTGCGCTAAGAGGTATCCCATTGCAGATTTCCAGTAAACTTAGTTAGCAAACTGATTGCTGAAGAGAAACCTGTATCTCTGTGAGTTGCATTCACTCATGGCCATGCAGTTTCTCAGAAGACTTTTTCCAGTTTTGATCTGAGGATATTTCCTTTTTCACCGTGGGCCTCTAAGGGCTCCCAAATATCACTTTCCAGATTCCACGAAAAGAGTGTTAGCAAACTGCTTCCTGAAGTCTAAGTTATAAGTCTGTGAGATGAACTCACAGATCAGAAAGAAGTTTCTCAGAAAGCTTCCTTCACGTTTTGAACGGATGAAATTTCCTTTCTGTGTGTAGGCCTCAATGCGATCCAAGGAAGCCCTTCTCAGGTTCCTCAAAGACAGTGTTAATGGACTGCTCCACGAAACGTAAGTGTACCTAGGGAGATGAATTCACCCATCACCAACAAGTTTCTAAGAAAGCTTCTTTCTAGTTTTCATCTGAGGATATTTCCTTTGTCACCGTAAGCTTCATTGCGCTAAGAGGTATCCCATTGCAGATTTCCAGAAAACTTAGTTAGCAAACTGATCACTCAAGACAAACGTGTAACTCTGTGAGTTGCATTCATTCATGGCAATGCAGTTTCTCAGAAGGCTTGTTTCCAGTTTTCATCTGAGGATATTTCTTTTTTCAAGATAGCCCTCAATGAGTTCCCAAATATACCTTGGCAGAATCCACAACAACAGTGTTAGCAAACTGTTCCAAGAAGGGAAGGGGTGAACTCTCTGTGATAAATCACAACATCACAAAGCAATGTCTCAGAAAGCTTCTCTGTAGTGATTATGTGAGGAGAAAGGCATGTTTTCCTTTTTCGCATGGCCCCTATTGCTCCAAATATCACTTTTCCCAGCATTCCCACGAAAAGAGTTTAAGCAAACGCTTCTGAAGTCTAAGTTAAGTCCTGTGATATGAAGTCACAGATAAAAGAAGTGTCTCAGAAAGCGTCTTTCACTTTTAACGGATGAGTTTCCTTTATCAGCGTAGCCTCAAAGCGATTCAAGGAATCCCTTCTCAGGTTCCCTCAAAGATTTAATGGAATGCTCTACAAACATAAGTGTACGCTGTGAGGATTGAATTCACACCTCACCAAGAAGTTTCTAAAGAAAGCTTCCTCTTCTAGTTTTCTCTGTTGATATTTCCTTTGTCACTCACGGGTAGGTTCATTGCACCATGAGTTTTGAATGGCAGATTTCAAGATAAACTTTTGTTGAACAACGATACTGAAAGAAACGTGTAATAACTCTGTGAGTTACCTTACTCATGGCTGCAGTTTCTCTCAGAAGGCTTCTTTCCCAGTTTTTCAATCTGAGGATATTTGGTTTTTCACCATAGCCCCTCAATGAACTCCCAACTATCAGTTTGCATGAATCACGACAACAGTGGTAGCAAACTGTGGTCCAAGAAGGAAGGGTGGGAACTCTGTGTGATGAAGGTCACACTTCAAGCAATTCCCAGAAAAGCTTTTTTTTTTTCTCTCTAGTTATTATGAGAGGATATTTCCTTTTTCACCATGTGCCCCTAAGGGCTCTCCCAAATTCACTTTCCATATTCCCGAAAAAGTGGTTGCAAACTGTTTCCTGTAGTCCTAAGTTACAAGTCTGTGAGATAAAATCACCCGATCCGAAAAATTTGTCAGAAGCTTTCTTTCACATTTTTAGTCTGATAAATTTTTCATTCGTCAGCGTAGATCTCCCTGGGAATCCAACAAGACTTATCACCATTCCTCAAACCAGTTTTAATGGACTGCTCCACAAAGCCTCAGTGTAACTTGTGAGATGATTCGCACTTCACCAGAAGTTTCCTAAGAAGCTTGCTTTCTAGTTTTCATCTGAGGAAATTTCCTTTGGTCACCAGTAAGCTTCATTGTGCTAAAAGGTATCCTTTTGTAGATTTCCCAGAAACTTAGTTAGCAACTGATCACTGCAGGGACCGTTAATTCGTGAGTTGGCATTCGCACTGGCAAGTGCCAGTTGTTTCAGTGGCTTCTTTCCGTTTTTGAATCTGAGATATTTCCTTTTTTTTTCACCATAAAACCCACAATGAGACCCCAAATATAACTTTGCAGAATCCAAAACAAACAGTGTTCGCAAAATGTTCCAAGAAGGGAAGTGTGGAACTCTGTGTGATGAGTCACAAATCAGAAAGAATCTCTCAAAAGATTCTCTCTAATATTAGTGAGGATATTCTGCTTTC